>NW_024067116.1:0-157346 GCF_015039405.1 Cantharellus anzutake
AAGGCGGTACACCACTAGTAGAGGATATGCGGGCTCGCGTTGGGGGAACACCAGTGGTTCTTGAAGGACAACTCCTGCCGGACGAGGGGGCAGACCACCACCACCACTCTCTCAGCACAAGTTTTCCCCTGTTTCCACAATGTCGAGCTGTTGGCGGGGCATAGCGTTATTTGAACGATGTTCATAATTTGGGTTCTTTGTCCAGTATCCCGCTAGGACTAACTGAAAGATGAAGGCCTGCGCCATATGATGAAATGAAGGGGTACGCGAAATGTTTATAATTGCTTTCGACCCTCCAGTCATGGCAAATTGATGACCCCTCCATTCTCCCGACGACCTGAATAACTACAGGGTCGAAGTGAGTATGCGTTCATCTTTCATACTCAGGAAGCTGGTGTTGGACTAATCGCCATTAATTTCCCCCCTCCATTCATCGGCCAAAAATTGGAAATGCCACGTAACATGTTTTGATCTTAACCATTCGACTTTACCTGCAGGGATCGTGCTGTCCGTTATGCCTGGGCGCAGATCGGATGGAGGGTGGTATTCTGGGACGAGCCTGAAGCCAAGGGGATGAAGCGAGGTGTAGTATGGGATTTATAGCGCAGGGTACGCCGTTTCCCATCCTCACTTCTCCCCTTTGACAAACGAGCAATCACTCAGTTCACTGATTCCTTTTTTTTCTCTTGCACCTTTGCTTACGCCCCATGTCCATTGTTCTGGCTCCTTGACCCATTGTCTTCGCGTGATTGATTCGATCTCACCCCAATACACGGCACGGCGCGCATGATCAGGGGATTCTTACAGCCAGATGTTCACAAACCAGCAGCGCTGATGAAGGAGTCCCTGGAGGATATCGTCGCGCCAGTACTCTCGTAAGTCCTTTTACTCTACACTCACCATTCTCGAGTTGCTTAGTATATTAGAGTCGACCTCCTTCCTCTGTACTCCACATAAATACTCGTTCGACTGGGATGAATGATGCACGCCAGCGAGCACTCTCACCTCCAATTCGATAAACTAAGTGCCAGGAAGGATAGGCGGCGCTCGTTCGCATGGCCGCCACACCCAACTTCCTCCTAGTGTCTGGCGTCTCATCGTTTCTCGTCTCTTTTTGTCTCATTCCCCTCTGTGTAATGTCACTCACCTTGATTGTCATTCTGCCCTCAGCGAGAAATTCCCATTAGCAGCACGTAAGCAAGTCGTTATCTGATCGATTCGTCGAAAGTAACTGACTCATTCCGCTGTTCTTGACCTTCTGTTTGCTCCAATTCGAGCTCGATGATGCGCGGGAAAATACCCTGGTTCCTTCACCCGCCACCACCACGTCTGCGTGTTTGTTCGCAGACTTGATATTCTAATTTAAACAAATCACAGGGAGGCGGGTGGGTTGTGAGAGTGGATGGAGTGGTGTACGGTTGATTTCCGATCTTACAAGTAGTGTTAGAGAAGGACGCGTATAATTTCGGGTATGCAGCCGAGCGCAACATCGATTTGCCTTCCGGCATCCACGCGCTTCTAACCGAGCACAAGCGAGGCTCCATCACCCACCCCCCACTAGTTCCACCAGTTATCAAGTCCCGCTCGACGATTCTTCCATACAAAACGGGGGGCAAGCTTCAAAGGATACAAAAAGGGCACCACCTGCCAGCTTGTTGACATGTGTGGTCCTTCGTCGCAATGTACTATGCAGTAGGCAGGATACCAGCATAATGTACTAGTGTCACGTCAGCAGCCGAAGGTTCGAACCATGCCGGACACCCAACGGACGAGACATGTCACCGGAAAGCCTTGGATATAATGGATTTACGTGGATTGGTCCGGGTATGTGTTGAAATTCTTGTTTCTTGGTACGCTGTGGACCGACCATTGAATACAACGGACTATATTTCTTGCGCACGGACATTTCCTTGTAGGATTGCCCGATGCTACCGTTTATGGCGACCATGTTGATGGACGCAGTCGAGGATGGCTTAAAAGCCGCCTCGCGCAATTTTTCCCTCTTCTCTCCTCAGTTCACGTACTTGGAACTGAGGTGAGATATCTATCTCTTTGCATCTTGTATGTCTTTCTGATGATTGTACATACTACCCTAGCGCTTATACGCGACTAGGTGATTATCAATCTTATTAGTTCACGTACTTGGAACTGAGCGCTTATACGCGACTAGTTCATAATTTCAATAGGTTATTTGCCCAGTCAACTCTGAACCTAGTGAACTCCGGACCCTATCCTTCCTTCCCCACTCCCCATGTCCCAAACCAGCTCAAACCCAGCTGCTACTGCAGCCGCTACCACCACTTCCTCATCAATCGACAACCCTAGATTTCCTATCGTGGCCTTAGATGCCGAGGGTAAGAATTATCGAATATGGGCATCGAGAATGGAATCCGTCCTCAAAGTCAGGCGTATGTGGAACGTAGTCAAAGCTGTGTCGGATGGCGGAGAACCTACACCGTCAACGACGGATCAGAATTATACGGAATGGATGGAAAAGGACGAACGCGCCTATGCCTACATCAAATGTCACATCAACGACGAGTGTATGACTTTGATCGATAATGCATCTCACGCGTGAGAGGCCTGGAAGATACTTCTGGACCGTTATATCGGTACAGGCCCCAACCAGGCAAACATGCTACATACCTCTCTCTATCAATTCCACATGGAAGATACCAGACCGCTGGAACCTCAGATCAATGAGATACGACGAGTGCGTGACCAATTGGCAGCTATGGGCCGCAAAGTCAACGACCAAGACTTTGTCGCTGCCCTCTCCTCAGCCCTCCCCGGTACTTACCACAATCTCAAAACCTTCGCCATCGTCGAGATGAAACACTCCAGACACCTAGATTCCCTAACCTTCATCGACCACATACTTGAAGAGGAACGCATGAGACGAAACGATCCCACTATCAGCGCAATGTTCGCCAACTTCGCGAAGTCCAACCGCCGGGAAAAGAAAAAAGGCGAGTCAAACTCTAACAATGCGAAGTCGACAGTCCGCTGTACAAATCCCAAGTGTGGCAAGGAAGGCCACACTTTCGAGCGATGTTGGGCGGAAGGTGGCGGGTCTGAGGGTAAAAGACCGAAAAGGCCGAAGGGGAAGCGTGGTAAATCTTTGGGAACGCCGAAGGAATCAGCTAAAGTGGCGACCTCTTCGGAAGCCAATGATCAAGTCTTAATTGCTGGTGTATCAGAGACGCTAAGCGCGGCACTCACGGAAGCTCGGCAAGGACGATCCAAGTGGATCGTTGATTCTGGAGCTACCGCTCACTTATGTGGTAACCGCGAATGGTTCACCACTTATCGTAGTCTGAACCCCCCTCGGAGGATCGTTCTGGGAAATAAGAAGGTGATTTTAGCACCGGGTATTGGACAAGTAAGAGTTACGTTCAACTCTGGACACTCACCACAAAATGCGACAATACGCAACGTCCTTTATTGCCCCGAAATAGCCCACAACCTCCTATCCGTCATCCAACTCAATTCTTCTGGCGCGTATGCAACTTTCCAACATGGAAATTGTCAAATCTTCAACTCAGCAGATCAACTAATTGCTGTTGCACGCACCGAGAATGGTCTTTATAGACTACCCGTCACCGTCGCTGCCCTTGAAAAGGCTTACATAACTACCTCCCACTCCGACGACGCTGCTAACGTGGCACGCACCACTACTGCGAGTGCTTCTATCGATGTATGGCACAAACGACTAGGCCACATCGCGAAAGACTCTATTTTTAAAATGATGCGTAGTGGAATGGTTAGAGGCATGGACGTGATCGGACACAGAAACAATGACGGAGCGGCTTACTGTCCAGAATGTGAGGCCTCATCCCATCACCGTAACCCCATCCCTTCCAAAACCCATACTCGCTCAGACGAAATCCTCGGTCGAGTCTTCTCCGATGTCTGCGAAACGCAAACAGTGACGCGTGAAGGGTTTAAATACTTCATCACTTTCGTCGATGATCACAGCTGATATCTTACCGTCTATCCGATGAAGAACAAGTCTGACGCACTCGAGAAGTTCAGGGAGTTTCTTGCAGAGGCGGAAAGGCAGACAGGCCACAAGTTGAAGGTTCTTCGAACGGATGGTGGCGGCGAGTATTTTTCTACTGAATTCACCGAATATCTAAAGAGTATCGGCATCGTCCATGAGAAGACGAATCCACGCACACCACAGGAAAATGGGGTAGCCGAAAGGGTCAACAGGACCCTGGTGACAATGAGTATCGCCATGTTGAAGAGCGTTGAGTCGAAACTCGGCCGCTCTGCTTGGCTGTACGCGTTGCGACATGCTGTGCTAATAAAGAACGCCTCCCCCCACTCCGCATTACCTGACGACATCTCTCCCTATGAACGTTACTTTGGTAATAAACCAAACCTTTCAACACTACGTACCTTTGGCTGCAAAGCCACACTCCACATTCATCGTGACCTCCGTCGTAAGCTGGATGACCGCTCCATTCCCGGCATTCACCTTGGATTGGCCCAAGGGAAGAAAGCATTCGTAATTTACGATCCCAAGACTCGGAAACTTCACGAGTCCAGGGATGTTCACTTCTTCGAAGAGTCGGATAAGGAATCAGAGCGCGTGACGATTGAGGTAGAATCACCTGATTCCCCGTCGCATGTGATCGCTCCCGGGAAGAATGATGGAATGGATAAGGTTGAGGGAGATGGAAAGGGAGGAGGGGAAGATCGAGAAGATCAAGAGGGAGAAAGGGGTGAGAATGAGGACGAAGATGGATTAGATGGAGAGAACCCACCTACACCTGTCCCCGAACCCGAAGTTCAACTGCCTGAACCACGTCGATCAACACGTATACGTCGCGCGCCTATCCCAGATGACGACATCCGATATGAGGCTTCATCCTACAACAGAACGCAAAATGCCCCTGAGTTAGTGGGCGTAACTTGGGTGATGTCAGCGACAACAACAATACCGCGCACCTATAAGGAAGCCATGGATCGCCATGATTCGAATTCGTGGCTTGAGGCTTGCACTGAAGAACTTAGTGCGTTGAAGGAGACAGGGACTTACCTTCCCGTACGAAAGAGTCAAGTCGACCCTCATAACGTTGTGGGATCTAAATGGGTATTCGCATTGAAGAAGGGGGCCGATGGGGAAATAGAGCGATACAAAGCTCGCATCGTCGCGAAGGGTTTTAGTCAAATTTACGCAATCGATTATGAAGAGACTTTCGCACCCGTCGTTAAGTGGGCCTCCATACGGATTCTCCTCGCATTAGGTGCCCGTCTAGATCTGGAGATCCACCAGATGGACGTGAAGACCGCATTCCTAAACGGCGAACTCGAACACGACATTTTTATGCAACCCCCTCCTGGATCTATCGATTATGGGCGGAAGGACATAGTGTGGAAGTTGCAGAAAAGTTTGTATGGTCTCAAACAAGCGTCGCGAGCATGGTACACGAAAGCCAAAGAAGAGTTGAATAAACTCGGCTTTACCCGATCGAACTCAGATCACGCTGTCTTCATTTTTACTTATCAGGCAACCTTCTGTATCATCGCGCTCTACATCGATGACTTGATGATCCTCTCCAACCATCTCCCCCTCCTTCGGAAGAAGAAGAAGCAATTAATGTCCACGTTCAAGATGAAGGACTTGGGGGAGATTCACTGGTTTCTTGGACTGGAGATCACACGCGATCGCCAACGGCGACTACTCTTCGTCTCTCAATCACGCTATATCACTGATGTCGTTGATCGCTTTGGATTCAATGGCTCTCGTAACGTCTCGACACCCATGTCCTCTAACGTAAAACTTGCTCGCCATGAAGAACCTGACCCCGACATCAACACCCGTGAATATCAATCCCGCATTGGATCCATCATGTACGCTATGCTCGGGACTCGCCCCGACATCAGTTTTGCCATTACCACACTAAGTCAGTACTCTTCTAATCCAGGAGAGGAACACTGGACTGCCGTCAACCGACTACTTCGCTACCTCAATGCGTCAAAACATCTCAAGTTAGTCTATGACGGTAATTCCACTAACGACGACAAAACCGGGTACTCAGATTCTGATTGGGCTGGCGACTCAAGGGACTATCGGTCCATCTCCGGTTTCGTTTTTATTATGGCAGGAGCTGCCGTCAGCTGGAGTTCAAAGAAGCAAGCTTCCATTGCTCTCTCTAGCACAGAAGGCGAGTACATGGCTACAACGCACGCGGCTAAAGAAGCTCTTTGGATACAACAGTTTCTCCGTGACATTAACCTACCCCTCGCCGAACCAACAACTCTCTTAGTCGACAACCAAGGCGCTATCGCGCTTGCGACGAATCCCACCTTCCATGCCCGAACCAAACATATCAGTGTACGACAACACTTCATCCGCGAACGCGTCGAAAATCGCGAAATCAATCTTGAATATGTCCCAACTGACGACCAAGTTGCCGACGTACTAACGAAAGCCCTATCTTACGTCAAGCATTCAAAGTTCCGAATCGCTATGGGATTGCATGAGTAGGTCCACATCAAGTGGGCGTGTTGAAATTCTTGTTTCTTGGTACGCTGTGGACCGACCATTGAATACAACGGACTATATTTCTTGCGCACGGACATTTCCTTGTAGGATTGTCCGATGCTACCGTTTATGGCGACCATGTTGATGGACGCAGTCGAGGATGGCTTAAAAGCCGCCTCGCGCAATTTTTCCCTCTTCTCTCCTCAGTTCACGTACTTGGAACTGAGGTGAGATATCTATCTCTTTGCGTCTTGTATGTCTTTCTGATGATTGTACATACTACCCTAGCGCTTATACGCGACTAGGTGATTATCAATCTTATTAGTTCACGTACTTGGAACTGAGCGCTTATACGCGACTAGTTCATAATTTCAATAGTATGGGTGGGACGAGGGGGATAAAGTGCAGAATTTACGACCCATGTTGCGTGGCCTGGTCTTCCCACGGCCCGCCAGCCGAATAATGAGTTAATACTGTATTGAAAATGATGCCGTGGCCGATCTTCGACTCGTGATCAATATTCAGGATTTGAAATTGAGCCTATCAGCAGGCAGGTGATAATCAGTTGTCCTCGTACTTTGCCTTCAAAGTGCGACCATTGAACAGCTTGTGGCTAAGCGTTGGGATCGTCCATCATCCCTTGGCGCTCGCTTGGCAGGGCAAGCAGGACCGCGGACGATCCCGCGGACGATTCAGGGTCACAGACCACGGGATCTGTTTGGGCTTATAGCTTATAGCTAACGTGTTCATTTACACCAAGGATATTTCTTCTTGTTTCTCTGTCTCCGCTTTTGTCCATTCCCCGTGCTTGTTTGCTCTCCGCCGCCTACCTAGCGGGAGTGACGGTTTGATTACTGAAGTCGGCAAAATTCATTATGGAATCTGAATCTGAATCTGAGTCTGCGGCTCAACAGCTCCCTCCTCCCGCTGACGACGCTGTTGGCAATCCATCTACGGCCAGTGCCCACCTCCAAGGGGCTCACTCTCATTCTCACTCTCAAACTCAAACTCAAACTCACATTCACACTCAAGCGTCCCCCCACTCTGCTCCCTCTCACACCCACCCTCACGCACTACCACCCCCATCAACTTCAACAATCCAAATGATGTTGACAGAAGATTATACACGAATATACCCTGTTCGATCTTTATTGTCGGACGTCCAACCTGATCCCGAGGGTTCAACCGGTCCTGCTAGCATTATCAATATTGGAAATATAGGCGCAGGTGTAGGTGGCACTGGAGGGTCCATCCCCGGTGCTGCTGGGACTGGCGTCCCTCCTTCTATTTCCACTTCTGGCTTCAGTACAGGTACTTCTTCGACTCTGGGATCTACCTCAAGGAACGCAGCCGGGACTACCATCCCTGCCGACAGCGTTCCTCCCATCACAACCCCAAATACAAGTTCATCACCCTCTCCGCCCATCTTTCCACCAACGAGCCCCACAGCAATGTCAGCGGCGGGAGGAGGAATAGGAGGTTTCCATGTCCTAAGTCACGTCCTCGAAGCCGATAAGAATGCACAACAGAGACAACGTCTGCGGAGGTCCAATTCTATTTCGTTACAGATCCAACTACCTCCGTCTTTGTCGTTTGATTCGCTGCCCGCTACCGCTGCTGCTAGGCAGGTCAGGGAAACCGGAACCGGTTGCGGTTTTGGGGACTCCGCCAGCACTGCTCCAACGACTCGGACGAGGTCGGAGATACTTCTTCCAAGTCAGAAACTTACTGAGATTGATGATACGAATGCTACTGCTCGTGCTGATACCGAAGTTCTGAACGAGACCGTGTCTCTTACCTCCCCTGCTGATTTATTAACTTTCCACACTGGTGATGTCTCTATATTAAGGAACTCGGACAGTTTCGCCATGCCGGCAGTGGGTGGCACTCATACCGAGACCAGTGGTGTTTCCACGTCTCAAAGTCTGGAAATGCCATTGAAAGCAGATCTAGCCCCTTCGTTGCACTCTCTGCCCAAATTCAAAGAACCCATCCTTACTTCCACTTCTGTGGCCCCCTCAACGGCACAAAAGGATTCTGACGATACTCCGCCAACAACAGTGACGCAGCAGACATCAAGTCTTGCAGCAGGAGGTTACGTCCATCTAGGTCCTGTTCCTACTTCCATATCCCCCATCCCTCATTCCATGCAGAACAAAGGCCACTTGGCGGATCAGTTGGAAGGATGTTCTACTGGATTGAGTTCTGGAGGCCTTGGGAATAGACTCATCGCGAAGTATAGAGAGGATGGTGATGACCCTACTGTGGCTGGTTATCATCAAAGAACGACGGCAACGGATGACGGAGACATCGGTCCTGCCGTCGATCCAGATGCGCCTTCTGGCATGGGAAGCGGATTTGGTGGTGGTGACAGAAGTGGCAATGAAAATGGGAGAAATGAGACGCTTGACGTACTGAACGAAGAGGAGAATAGTATGAGTGGAAGTGAGTGTGTATCGGGGTCGGATGGGGATGAAGGTGAGGGGGAGGGGGGAGAAACAGAGGTTTATTTCAGGACGACGAGGTTTAAGCATGTTGAGACTTCTCAGGGTTCGTGTGTTCAGTCTGGCCATATGGTTTTGTGTTGATGGTGAGGTGGTTGTGACGTACCAGGTCATTATCTGTTGTTGGGTCGGGAAGGTCAATTGGAACGGTGCGAAGATGAGGTGTGTCGAACGATTGACTTGACGGCATTGCTATCGCTCTTACATTTCTGCTTTCCATCGTTGACCTCTCCTTACTCTCAACCGGGGCTTGTTAGCCTATTCGGACTCCTGGTGCTGTTCAGGGATTTGGTGTATTGATTGCCTTGGAGGAGGATGAAGAGACCGGGAACCTTGTTGTTCGACAAGTATCAGAGGTGAGTCAGAACGGTGGTCAATAAAGCAGGCCTCCATCTAATTTCGCGTCCCTCTTATCCTTGTATCCTCAGAATTGCACCGAATTGCTCGGATTGACACCCCATTACCTCTTCAGTCTTGAATCTTTCACAGAAACTCTCCCTGACCATCAAGCAGACATTCTCTGGGATAATATCCAATACCTAGATGAAGATCCTGATAGTCTTAATGAAGATGGACCTCAAATTTTCTTACTTTCAGGTTACGGACAACCTGGGAGTGTGATTATTGAATCGGGGGAAAGCGGAAATGAGTCTGATGCGGGTGTTGGCGGCGCGTCGGTCGCGGGGAGTTTTCCGTCTGGATCCGAGACTGCCACTGGGACTACGAGCTCTGGCGGGGTTTCAGAGGAACGTCGACATTGGACTTGCTGGTGTGCTGCTCATCGAGCTAAGGCTGGTCCTGGAACGACTCAAGGTGGAAATGTCAGCGGGAATTCCGCCAAGGGACGACAGTACCTATCCGGGGAATTGCCAGTGTCATCATCCACCAATCACCATATCATTTTGGAATTCGAACTTGAGAGGGATATCTATAACCCCCTGTATCCCCCTGCTGATCTTCCTATCGCTGCTCGTGGGCCCCTCTCGCCTCCCACTACGAGCAGAAGTGACGGCATAAGCAGTAGCGCTTCGATTTCCGGAAAAGACTCTGTTGGATCAGATCGAACAAGCACGAAGGTCGAGAGCGGTACGCCCCCTCCGCAGCATTATACGCCACCGACGCATCGTGGTTTGGAAGGGGATGAAGATTGGATGCCTTCGGCTGAAGCTATTTATTCTAGTACGACGAATAGGGCTAAGCCGATCAAGGCTCTGGAGAGGATGAGATGGATGGAAAGAACGGCTCACCAGAGGCTATTGCAGCAGGTTGAGAGAGGAAGTGGTGGTAATCGACAAGGATACGGGAGTCAACAGAGATCTAGACGTGGAGGGAGAGGTATAAATACGATTCCAAGAAGTGGAGGTACTGGGACCCTTGATGTCTTTGCGGTCTTGGCTCAAGTGAACGAACAGCTTTCCGCTGCGCCAGATCTGCAAACTTTTCTGGATGTGGCGGTGGGAGTCATGAAGGATTTGACTCAATTTCACCGAGTGCTGGTTTATCAATTCGATGAGCATCATAATGGATTTGTAAGCAAAATTTTCCGGATATTCCTTTTGGAGTGGAGGTGGTTGCTGATGCTGAAATTGGGTTGGGTGACTGCCAAATTTGTTAATACAGGTCCCTGCTGAGATTGTCGATTGGACTCGGACGCATGATTTGTACAAGGGGCTTCATTTCCCGGCTACGGATATTCCAGCTCAGGCAAGGCAACTATACAAGATTAGTAAGTTGTGACGTCATAAATTGGACTTGTAGATT
Source organism: Cantharellus anzutake (assembly GCF_015039405.1). NCBI lineage: Eukaryota > Fungi > Basidiomycota > Agaricomycetes > Cantharellales > Hydnaceae > Cantharellus > Cantharellus anzutake. Next base: position 10,762 of record NW_024067116.1, read on the forward strand.
TTCACTAATTTCCTTTATCGTTGTAGATAAGGTTCGATCGCTCTATGATCGCAGACAGCCTACTGCCCGATTGGTTGGACGTACCCGGGAGGATGTTGATAGGCCTTTGGTACTTGGCTTTTAATACGGGACTTGCTCCTTCATTTGACACTTATGATTCTCGTCGACAGGATCTTACGCATTCGTATCTCAGAGCAATGAGCCCTATTCATCTGAAATGTCAGTAACCCACAGTCCATTCCATCCTGCTGAGCCCTGGGTGCTAATGCCGAAATTAGACCTCGCTAATATGGCTGTACGGGGTTCTATGTCAATTGTAAGTAATATTGTGCAGCCCATAGATCCACCGCGAGGCTAACTTGCTCGAATTTAGTCTATTGTTGCCTTTGGTCAATTATGGGGGTTGATATGCTGTCACTCATATGGAGATTACGGCATGCGAGTGTCGTTCCCTGTGCGACAGATGCTTCGGCTTCTGAGCCACTCGATCTCACGGAACGTCGAGCGTCTAAGTTATGCGCAGCGTTTGCATACTAGAAAATTAGCAAGTTCTTCTGTGCCCTTCTACCAACTATGAATACTCACGGGTACTCCGTGCGTAGATAAGTACCATCCCCACAGATGCCCATCCCACTGGTTACATCGTTAGCAATGCGGAAGATCTACTTGGTTTGTTCGATGCGGATTTTGGTAAGGGCGATAATATTTTAGAAGGCAACATTAACTTTACATCGTTTTCAGGAGTGCTTGTTATCGGAGAAGCGGCGAAAATTTTAGGACCAAATGAACATGGACAGGATATCCTGATGATGGCTGAATACCTACGACTAAAACAATTCAAGTGAGGCTCCATTTTCGCCCCGGCTGCGCGGGGATACCTGACAAGTGTGCTTCCCCAGATTAATGCAAGTCACGCAAGAAGTGACGAAGGATTTCCAAGACTTGAATTTGCCTAATGGATTGAATGTGATTGCCGGATTGCTTTATGTTCCGCTCTCAGCCGGTGGCGGAGATTTCATCGCTTTTCTTCGTAAAGGCCAACTTCGGGACGTCTCGTGGGCCGGACGGCCATCAAAAATGGAAGATGGACAAGCCTCGTTAGAACCTCGTTCCTCATTTAAAGCAAGTGCGTTTGGGCTCCCCATGCGGTCGTGTCATTAATGTGGTGATTAGGCATGGACCGAGAGCATCGCTGGACGGTGTCGTGCCTGGACAGATGAACAGCTTGATACTGCGGGTGTGTTGGCTTTGGTATATGGGAAGGTATGTGGAGTGGATTTTAATTCTTTTTTAAATTTCTTTTTGGCTGTGATGCTGATCGCTGATTGTCAGTTCATCGAAGTGTGGCGGCAGAAGGAATCAGCACTCAAAACCACACAACTCACTAACATCCTACTTTCAAATGCGAGTCATGAAGGTGAGCTCTCTTCCCATCAAGATCTCCCGAGTTCTAAGCATGTGAGCAGTGCGCACGCCCCTGAACCATATCATTAAGTAAGTTTTCGTGCTCACTGCTCAAGTGAGGTATCAGCTTACAGGGCCCCTTCAGCTATCTCGAACTTGCTCTCGAGAGTCAACTGGATAACGAAACACGTAATAATTTGAGCATGTCGCATGCAGCCTCCAAGAACTTACTGTTCACTATTAATGACCTACTCGTAAGTATGTCGTACTATCTAAGATTGTCAAGCTCACTTTAGCTTTTCCATAGGATCTTACTCGCCTTGAAAGCGGTAATGAAATCGCCAACAACGAGCCTTTCGATTTGGCGCAAGCTCTTCAAGACGCCGTGGAGGTCTATCAAACCGAGGCCGTTCGACGTAGCATTGAGTTCACGCTCATTACACTTGATGTCCCGAAGTTGGTCATTGGAGACGCAAGGAAAATTAAAACTGTGGTTGCAAACCTTACTGCCAACGCGGGTAGGTTCCGAAGCAGGTGCCTAGTTTTGACTTGGATCCTGAACAATTTTTCCAGTTAAATACACGGAGAAAGGAAGCATCACTGTGGAATGCCGCACATTCAACGAACCTGCCGGCCTTCGCGATTCGGGGTCAAAAGTCATGGACATTATCGTACGCGACACTGGTGTCGGAATAGGGAGCGCCAAACTCGAGAGTATATTCCGCGAGTTTGAACAGGTTGAACAAGCATCCCCTCAGGCTGAGAATACCTCTCCGGGATTAGGTTCGATCCATGTCAACATTTGCATTGCAGAATTTTCTGATGACATGTTGCAGGACTGGGTTTGGCCGTCGTAGCTCGTATCGTGGAACAACTCGGCGGGCAGCTCAGAGTTGACTCGAAGCTAAACGAGGGCTCTCGTTTCTCCTTTTTGGTCCCGGTATCGGTTCCTACGCCTGAGAGCGGATCTACTGATCGGACGGTCGGACAATCCATCCGGGGCCAACGACGTGGAAACCGAGGGAGCATTGCAAGCGGAAGTGGAGGCAGCGAAATCGACAGTATTGTTGAGGCATTGTCAGCCAGTGTTTTTGATGACGACGCTTCTCGCCAAGCTATGAACTCGGAGCGGGCTCTAGATCCTCGAACGTCAGCTCAATCGGGGAGGTACAAAGAACGCAGGAAGTGGGGTCCGGAAAGGAAGGGTTACTCGGGAGAGGTCGAACCGGAGGGCTCCAATTTCCCGGTTCGAGTGGCGAAAGTAGATTCATTAGGCCTAGATCCGCCTCCGCTGGCCGTTACCAAGGGTCCTTCTACCAGCACTGAGATTTGGCGGCAAACCCTGGGAGAAGCGGAGAAACCGTCGCCTCCACCAGCTGTTGGCCCTCCTCGGTTCATTACTGACGAACCATCACGGTTGCGAGTTCTGGTTGTCGAGGTATTACACTGCAATGCTGATGCTAATCTTTTGATGCTCATGATTTCTCGGCCGCCAGGATGATGCAGTTAACCGGAATGTACTCAACAAGCGTCTTTCCCTGGACGGACACACTGTGGCCGTTAGCGTGAACGGCCAAGAAGCGGTAGACAAAGTTCGTGAAGACCGCGCATTTGATTGCATCCTGATGGTACGAGATGATATGTTTTCCTCACAACAGTAGTGATACTGACCATCGTCGTACAGGACATACAAATGCCTGTGATGGATGGCATCGAAGCGACGATCCAGATTCGAGAGGTTGAGAAGCAGAGTCCTCTTCCATTGGACGAAGTCAGACCATCGCAAGACTTCAATGGTCGCATTCCTATCTTCGTCGTCAGCGCGTCGCTGAAAGAGAGTCAACGACTTCACCTCATGGACTGCGGAGTCGATGGCTGGGTTCTGAAACCGATCAATTACAAGCGGCTCGGTGTCCTCATTTCCGGAGTGACCGATCTCCCCAAGCGTCGTGATTCCGTGTACTTTCAAGGGTGTGATTGGGAGGCTGGGGGATGGTTCAAAGAAGCGCAACTCTCTGTCGGTTCCCAAACATAGGGCCATGCAATGGTCTTTATCACAGACGCACCTATCCTCTCATCTTTGGGTCGACTATCACTCTGTCGTTGATGTTTTCAAGTTTGGAAGGGTCCTACATAATTAACAATTTGATGCCGATTCGGGAGTCTAACCGCGATTGAATAGTAGAACTCTAATAGACTCCGCCATCACTCAGAATTTCCCGCGTGACGCACATAATGATCACTCATGCCGATCAATTCAGTAGCGTGGACGGCAAACTTTTTCTGAGTCAGGGTATCCCAAAGTTTCCTTTTTTCGTCATGTATCAGTCAGTGTAGTACTGTGGTACATGGTCACACAGACCGTAATCAAGCCTAAAAAGCTGCCGATAACTCTCACTCTAACAATTTATCTTGTGACTAGACTGAATTGATCTTCCGAAGGTTATGTGTTATTGGAAAAAAAACAGAAACAAAATTCCGAGATGAAATTCTGCAAATAGAAACGCATTTGATGGCTCGCAAAAATTATTGAGGCCACATCAAAATGAAGCCTGATAGTTGTAGAACAGGTACCCCTAGGTTTTACTACATATCCTAGTAGGTTGTGTTGAGAATGAGAGTTAGGGTGTCGATGTCGAGTGACGATATACGTCGCCTACCTTGCAGGCTAGGTAGCAATCCCGACACCAGAGGACTCCGTTACCCCGACCACACCAACCGTACCCTTACCATGTACTTCCGATCCCCTCATGGACAGTTTTTCCGGGATATCAACGCCGCCGCTGCAGGGTCACAAAATAGAGTGCAACAACAACAACAACAACAACACCAACGGCACAAGGTAGTCGTTCGGGAAGACGAGCACCTTTGCTTGGGCAGCAACCCCAATTATTCATCATGGCACAGGACACAATCGCACAAGTTCCAATAACACAGGAGCACATCCCTGTGCGCTCTCCTTCGGAGTTTGAAACTGAAACACCCCCCGGTATATCTCCCAGTACTGCAAACACTGATCGAAGGAATTCAACGATCGGGGAGCCGCCTGGAGCGTCTGACGCAGAGTCGCGTCGTTGTGGACCGCAACTTCTTCGCAGGCATTTCAAATCATGGAAACCCTTTAATGGAATTCGCAACGATATCACTTCCAGAGCACCATATTACGTTCGAGACTGGATTGACGCATGGAACTACAGGTGTGGCTTCACCTTTGGTGAATTCCCATCTACTGCCAGCTGAGCGCCTTTCAGGGTTATCCCTGCAACAGCGATGATATTTTTTGCAAAGTGAGATCTGGTTTCACCTCGTGAGGACTCCGTTCATGGGGTGCATCTGATCCTTATCTGCAGCATTTTTCCGGGGATAGCATTCTCGTTGGACTTGATAGAGACCACCGCGCAGTATGGTGTTATAGAGGGTGAGGGGTTATCGCCAATTACCGGATGAAACCCAGCTGACTGTTGACACTGTGCCTGTTCCCCATTATGCCCAAGTCCTCATGTCCACATTCATGTCTGCCTTCATATTCTCCGTCTTCGGAGCCCAGCCACTATGCATCGCTGGAGTCACAGGTGTGTTTAACTGCCAAACATTCTTCCCGGTGTGCTGTTCTGAGTGAAAGTCGCATTGGCAGGACCGATCACTGTTTTCAATAAAACAATTCATACAATCATCACTCGTCAGCCTGATTCTCCGAATTACTTGCATTTTGTTGGCTGGGTGTATCTGTGGAGTGCATCATGCACATTTTCTCGCCACGATGAACGGTGTGTTCATATGTGCGTATTCGTGACGCACCACTGAACGAAATCTTTCTTCGACAGCGTGCAATTTTTTGAAATTCGTAACGCTCTTCTCATGCGATACCTTCGGATTCTACGTATCATGGGTTGGTCGCCTGTGAAAGGGATGCGTAAACAGCATGAGTCAAGTGTTGACCGTAATTGCCACAGGTCTACCTTCAATATGGGGTCCAGGTCATTACAAGACAATTCATTATTGCAAGTCCTACATCAACACAGGAAGGACCATACGCATCAATTGTCCTGGCCTTGTTAACGCTGGTTACTGCGCATCTATTCGTCGCACTCTCAAAAACTAATCTCTTCCATCGATATGCAAGGCCTCCGATTATTTGTCTAGAACCACTATTAAATCCCATTCTTTTAGGTTCGACGGTTCTTTTCTGACTACGGAATGCCTATAACGGTTGTGGCATCGTCGGCTATGGCTTACTGGGGTCGATTCAACCAAGCCAATCCCACAACTTTGCCTACACAGGGTGCCTTTGCTCCCGCGAACAATCGGAATTGGATTGTCAAATTTTGGGAGCTGGATGGCAAATGGGTTGGGATTGCGTTTCCGTTTGGGATCATCCTCACTGTTCTTTTTTTGTTCGATCATAACGTATCGGTCAGTGTACACACTACTTTTTAAACAGAGCTTCCGCTAATCCTTGGGAATAGTCGTTAATGGCCCAAAGCTCACAGTTTCCCCTTCGTAAGCCTCCGGGCTTCCACTGGGATTTTTTCCTTCTTGGGGTAACTACGTTTATTGCTGGCCTTCTCGGCGTCCCCGCGCCGAATGGTTTGATCCCTCAGGTTCGTTCATCCGTTCTCTCTCGGCCCCTTCAGACGCAAAGGTTGATGGATTTTATCCGACAGGCACCGATCCATACCGAGTCTCTGATTGTACTTGGTTTCCCTGAAAAACGCAGCGAAGATGAAGAAACAGTGGGAAAGGAGATGGGACCGAGAGCACTTCGTGTCGGAGGAGACAGAAAGATGGAGGTGCCCATCGCTGTTGTCGAACAACGGGTTTCAAACCTCGCCCAAGGATCTCTCTGCCTAATCTTGATGAGTAGTCCATTTTTGCATGTCTTGGGCCTCATTCCTCGAGGTGTGCATGACTATTCGTCACTGAGTCACTATGTGCTGCTGACAACTGACTCCAAAAAGGTGTCTTAGCTGGTCTTTTGTGAGTCCCCTGGTAGACCCTTGTTGGCAGGGAATGCAATCTCATTGTCATATAGTTGGTACATGGGTTCGGACGCGTTGCTCGGCAACGGCATCACGGCCAAGATATTATACCTTCTCAGGGATCCGTCCTCATAGAGCCGGTTGAACCCCTACTCCTAGTTCGAAAATCTCGTATCGTATTGTTCGTTGGTTTGGAGCTTATCGGTTTTGGTGCAACGATGGCTATAACTCAAACTATCGGTACGATTCTTCGATTCTCGGTTTCCGCACTAGTCGTTAACGCTTAGATTGTCTTGCAGCTGCAATAGGATTCCCCATTATCATTCTGCTCCTGATCCCACTTAGGGTACTGGTGATCCCAAGACTGCCTTTCACTCCGCAGGAACTGGGTATCCTTGACGGTCCTACGGCATCACCATTCGTGAGTATTTGTTTTCCTCTCTGAAACAGTTCAAAAAAACTAAGCACATTTGGGTGACAGACGATGGCATCTGTTGGTGGACCCTCTAGAGCTGCGACCCCGCCTCCCATCGAAGACTTTCCATCAGGTATCTGCAACAAATTGTAACTTGTGATATTCGAGCACAATAGAAAGCAATGTCTAGATACGCGTCTCGAAGAAAAGTACCACACAGTTGAGGAAACCATCACGGCTACCTAGCTCTGGTTTCTACGCAGCGGACTTCAGAATCCCCCAATGCTCAGATCTACGACTCATTCGACCGTAAAACTTTCAGCCGAGTCATCTAATTTCGCATCCCAAACGACCGACGGAGGGGTGCAGAATGTGGGCCTCGGAGACTAAGAGAGCGAGTAGACCCTCGGTGTATTGCAGAGGAAATCGGATAAGCGTGGCTATGCAACATAACAGCTAGCTACATTTGAACCGTTCGCATGTTAGATAAGAATCCTCAAGGAAAGTGATCAAATAGCAGGGTCAGGTTATGGCTTCGTAGGATGTTGTGGCGGAGCCCCGTGTCAGATATCCGTTGATATCTCGTGACCAGAGTGGTTCGCATCCGCCACTGGCCAGCCACTATCGGACTGAACAACATTGATTTCGCTGCCCCAACAGGCAAAGCCTCTTTGACGCAGTACTGGGACAATGACCGTCCGCCTCACAGTCCAAGTCCACGTGTTTGTCCGACATTGTAACTCCGAGGACCCCACCAACCCGATATCACGAACCAGCGTCCGTTACCATCTAATGACGATCCCCTTATGTGCGCTACACTCTTGAATAGATGGGATAGCCGCACTGCCACATCGTGAGACCACGGATTGCCAAATCACTGATCATCATCACCTACGTGACTACCTCTCGCGATACTATAGACTGTAACCTGCCTACCTCTCGCGATAGACCATCTGCCACCTATCTTATCTTCCATGATGGGTGATGACTTTTCTGTCATGTCCGGGCGTTCGATTTCAAGCATTTCTTCGAATCCATCGACCCTCTGGTCGGGTGTCGTTTCCTCTTCCCTAAGATTATCAACATCGGTGGCCGATATATGTTCTCACATCAAATCCATTCCCGATGCCCATCTACATCCAATCAAAGAGATAGTCGTTAGAGAAGAAGAAGACGGTGTCCGACACGAGTTCCTACTTTTGCGGCTGGCGCAGCCGACTGAGGAAGAATTGTGGATGCGTCTAGAGAGAAAAGGGCCGACCAGTATACGTGCGTTTATGTCCACTAAATGGGAAGCAAATGACACAGTGAGTGTCATTATTGGATATGCTTCGATTGATACTAATCATAATCGCCAACCAGGCCACTTTCTCTGGGGAACGTGACTCTCTATTGGAAGGAGCGAAGAGTGTCGAGAAGACGAGGATCATTTTTTACGCCCCACCTTCACTAAAGGACTTGCTCTGCGTCCTCGAAACACTCACAGACGAATCGAAGTCTTATCGATTATTATCGGTACGGCACAATAATCTCTTGCTGCGTCGTTTATCAACAATAATACTGCTCGTGTTTCTTGTTTGATAGGAAAATTGTTACTTTTTTGCATCTGTAGTCGCTGAAAACCTATGCGGCCTGGCCAAAAGTGCTGAATGCACTGAGCCCTTAAGATGGCTTGATCTTGGAAGTGAAGTCCGTCAAAAAATTCGTCAAAAAATCGCCTCATGTAAAACCCATTCTGTCCACCATTTCGATGCGGACTTAGGAAGCGGTGTCGCGGGTCAAGGTGCGGACCAATTCATGCTTCCACCACCCCCGTACCTACCGCAGCGCCCGCCGCTGCCGCCGCGGGGCCCACCACCGCCGCTACCACCGCGAGGCCACCGCCGCACCACCGCCACTACCGCCCCGGGGCCTGCCGCCTTCCCTCATGCACGTACTGCCACCTGATAACGGGGATAACAAATAGAGTACAAATTATCTGCACGGCAGAGCCACTTCCCCAGCCCACAATTACGTAACTTCTGACCGTGCGAATATTTTCTCCGGTCATTCATTTATTTCGGTTATTTCGGTTATTTCTTCAATCACTCATGCATGCCACTCACTGTTCGAGTACGGCAGCGAGGCTAGGAGGGGGAGATGAATAAGACATAAGAATGATGACGAAGGAAGTGGTAAGATGAAAGATTAGACAAAGGAAAGCTCTTATACATCGAAGGGGCCGGGGAAGCAAGGCGAGCACTCTAGTAAGGGATGGCATTATAACGAGTAGAACTCTAGGTCGCCTGCTTTCTCTCGGCATCTCGTGCCACCACGACTGCTTCGACAAGCTGCTTCATTACTTCCGCTTTATGGCGACCGACTTCCAACACTTCGGCATGTGTTACCTCATGTTGAGTCGCAGGTGGGACAAACCTCCCAGCGAGCTGTAGTTATGATATTTTCAGGATGCTCAAGCCGGATTGGAAGGGATAAAACACTTTCCTCTGCTTCAAATTCTTCTCTCGGAGAGGCGTAGGTTTCAGGGATTACGACTACATTAGTTACCAATGACAGAACAATGACTTGCAACCCTGCTTGACAAGCAGCTACCTGCGCCGCGTTGCGTCTTCAACCGCAATATCCCGAGGACTAAGATGAAAGATGACTCACCACTTCAGGGATGGTACTCATTCCGACGACGTCGGCACCGATGCTGCGCAAGAATCGGCCCTCTGCAGGAGTTTCATATGTTGGGCCGCTAACCCATGCATACGTCCCCTCGGCAAGTGCATCTCGAGGGAGGCCTAGGTTGTAAGCAGCCTTAAAGACAAGCTTGCGGAGTGAGAATGAATAAGCATTAGAAAGGGGGACGAAGCGTGTGTCGAAAGGAGGTGTTAGGACGGGTCCTAGTAGTGCGTTTAGCGGTCCCTGCATAATAATTTAGCCTGGAGTGTCAAGGCTCCTCGTGGAGTCTGCTTACAGTTAAATTGGGCAAAGCAATGTGATCGTGAACCACGACGACTGGGTGGAAAGGAAGTTAGTCAAGGATTTGGGGAAGGTAGACGCGATTGTACTTGTCCCAACAGGGTTTGACGGGTTGAGGCCACCAGCGGCATTCGTGACTGGATAGGGGCGAAAGTCAATAACGGTCGATGGAAGTGAAGGTGGGAAGGGTGTCTCAACTTATGATGTCCTTTACTCCTAATAAAGCCAATAGGCGAATGGGGTAGACCACTTGAGATAGCTGGTAGCCTTCGTACGGATGAAACTGATATAATATCAGTATGCCCTATTATTACTAATGCCTGGACTTGATTGCTCACTCGTCCGAGCATTGCGACCACGGGGACACCTTCACCTTCGCCTATCAGACCGAATGCCAACGCACTAATTTGTCCTGGTACCGTGCTGGTGGCGAGACCTTCAATATCTGCATATGCAATTATGGTTCTCTCCCTCATAGACGCCCCTAATGTCGAAAGGCCGGAACCACAGACAATTGCGATTTGCGGCGTCCTCAGTCGTTCGGATAGACGATCATGAATGATTTTCAGAGCCGAAGCGAAGGTAGTGAGGAGTTCAGTGGCTGCCCTCATGCGTTGCCTTGAGGTGTTACTTTGCAGAGTCACTTGTGCAGATCAGTCACTTGCTGCTGCGATATTAATAAATTCTCAACGCTGAAATTATGTCATCTACTTTCCTCTTTTGTCCGTGGGCCTATTCATTACTCATTTCTGTTTACTGTATGCTTGCCCTCCTCGTTCAATTATATCCGCCCAACTCCGCCCAACTCCGCTACATACAGGCGTGACTCCATTACGGCATATGCGAGGCTATTTCGATCTTTATTTGACCAATGATGAGATAATAATAACATCTCTCAGAAAGCTGCAATAACGCTGTCTATCTATCCTTGCAAGTCCAGCGGGTTTTCTCTTCCCCTTGTTCTCGTGCCACTAGCCGTCCTTTCCCTCCCACTTCTGTGTGACCAGGCCTATGGCCCTTCCTTGGTGCGTCCTGCTCCCAAGTTTTCTGTCTTCTTCCCTCTGTTGATCTTCTCGGGCGTTCAGTATGTCCTTGCTGTACTGTGCTGCCCACTGCTTTCCGCTCGTATCCTGTGGTCTTCTTACCTCTCCCTTTGAGCCCTCTTTCGGTATGTGTGTGCCTATCGTGTCCTTCCTCTCTGCCTGCTCGTTCTTTCCTTTTTCTCCTCTTTCGTTCTACTTTTCTTTATCTATTGTACATCGCCCACTATCGCCCTCAACTTCTTCTCCACCACTTTCTCCAATTCTTCCTCCCACCATTTTCTGCTCCCATTCAGATTTGGTTCGCTGGTTAAGTTCCGGTTGTTTGTCCTCCTCCAGTACATCGCAGGGCATCATTGCGAATAATGTATCTTTGAAATCCCGGATTAACCGCATTTTTTCTTGACCCCTAGCACGGGAAAGCGTCACGTATGCGTTAAAAGGTGTTAACGCTCCCCTTGGTGGCGTCCCGATGTCTGCCCATCGTTTGTCCTTGTGCTCGATAATCCATAAATCCATATGCGAGGTCCATGGTTATCTGCCGTCGCTCCACCTTCTTTTTTCCTTTCCCGCTAAACAAATCGATCGTGCGTACCACTGGAAAAATTGGGATCGTTTTCTCTCCTAAGTTGCCGATCTCAGGTCCCCGGATTCGTTCCATCTTCACCAATACACAGCAAGGCGGATATTTCACGTTCTGAACAACTCCCTCCCTCTGGGGCTCTTCCCGTGGATCTGCCCAGATGTCCACGATCTCTCTGCGCGCTCCGTTTGCTATGTCTGTGTCGATGTTGGATGTGATCATGACTTTGCATCCGATTGCCAGTTCCATTGTGCGTTGCAAGCCTCCTTGACGTTTCAACCGGGCTGAATACTGGTTGTCTTTTAGCACATGATGTGCCCACCGCTCACTCAACGTCAATTCTTGCCCTCGTATCGTATCCTCTGCGTGAAAACGATACAAGGTGTTTCCCGTCCTTTCACAATGCTTACGCAATGCCAGTTCATTCCATTGCGTTCACACTGCGTGATGTGATGTCACCAGTACCGCTCCCATTCTTCTGTATCCCAAGCTCTCAATATTCATCCCTCCCACCAACAGACTCCGTAGCATCGTCAAGTGCCGCTCTTCACACTTTCCGTGCCGGGCGTATCGAAGGAATTCCGTCCGTGCTTCGCCTTGCACCCGCACCTGCTGTGTTAGACACACTACTACTCGGAATCACGCGTAAAGCTCGCTCCCTGTCATCTCCTCTGCTGTATTATTTTCGCGGCTCAGTGGCCAGTAAAGGGGGGCACCTCGGCTTTGTTCCGCTGATGAAAATCTCCACAAATAATAACGTTAACTCCTCCCCATGGGTTTGTTGTAGTCTCCTCAGGATGAATGAGTTCCAAGACAGACGAAATTCGTCCCAATAACGTTCGAGACACCATCGAGTACTCGTCGATGATCAAATACTCCTTTTGCCACCAGTATCATGACAATTTTTCGATTTTCCGCCCACTCGGCATCTTTGCTCCACGTGCACCCAGTCCAAAAAGGACGTGTAAAGTCTTGCCCCCGATGAGACTTGCCGCTATTCCAGTGTAAGCCCCCAACGCAATCTTATCGCTCGCGTTTTGCTTCCTGAAATACTCTACCACTGAATGGATGACGCGTGACTTCCCTGGACCTCCTTCTCCTGTCAGAATCATTTGCAGTTGTTCTGGCTGTTCTCCCCGCTGCCTTGCTGCAAAGTGGTGCGTAATAATACTGTATGCACGTAGCTGGTCCTCATGAAAAGTTGACACATCGATTGTATCTAGAAACGTTTGAGACCTTTCCAGATACTCAACTGTACGTGCCATAACTCCTTCGTTTGGCGCTTGTGTGACGCTCGTCAGCTCTTCAATCCCTGTTACAGTTTCTTCTGTTCCGCTCTAGGTCTCTGCCTGCGTTTTCCTCATCAGTGCTTGTGACCATCGGGTAAAGTTGCTCAAGTCATTGCATGTTGCCGCTCAAACCGTCTCCTGCGTTATCGCCCACGCATTTGGTAGAACCAAGTGGAATTGGATCGGGTAGTTCCGCATTATGCTAGTCACGTGTGCCTGCTCAGGCGCCAGTTACTGTTTTGACTCCACTCAAACTAGATTGTCGTCAATGAACGATATTACTAAGGATAACCATGTTCCTACAACAAATATCTCAAGGAATTCGTCTGGAGAGTCTCTCGATAGGTTGGGAAACCCCAACAGCAGCCCAGGCATTCCTATTCCGTTAACAAGAGACGGGTTTTTTGGATATACTGACGAGAGAGTGATGCATAGTGTATGAGTATCGTCGTTTTGTTTACCGTTAGCCCGTTAACCGCTCTGCCGCCGCCTTCTGTATTTCCAGATAGAGGGGAAATATTACGCACAACAGCATTCTACTTCCGGATCCTTGCTGTCTACTAGTCCGGGACATGTCAGCGAACTTGGTCTCGGTTTTACTCCTATCTCCCCAACAACTTCTGCGCGCCCTCCTTCACCGAGTGAGATTCCTAACTTGACGCTCCCTCCGGAAATGTTTGCAGATGACAGCGCGATCGACGGAGAAGAGGAGGACGAGCACTCGAAGGATGTGCATACCCATTCTGTTCCTCGTTAGTCATGACCCAGTCGTTCTTCCAACTATTTTTGTTCCAAAGTTCTGAAATGCGCTCGTAGAACCTCAGCTGGCATTGTCACCTGAAATGAAAGCACTGTATGCCTCGTTTCAGAAGTGTCTAGAACTCCGTGACAAATACATGCAGCGCTCACTTCAGCGATTGGGCGACAATCCACGCGACCACGATGCAGAATTCGCTGACATAGATGAGTCCGTCCGTGATGTGCCTTGTATCAAGGTAGATGCACCAATCACCTCCTACCCCCGTGCAAACCCTGCAGCCCAGGATAATCCCAAGAGAGAGCATATCGCATGGGAGATTTTCCCGCCTCCACCACCACCACATTGGCATCGGAGTGACGCTGGGTCTCTTGAAGCCCACCCGAACCCTGCCACCGATCGAAAACACGTTAGCGGTAACGAAGAATTCGATTTTACAAAATGCGAGATTCCAGGCATTGCTGAGGGAGATATGGCGACTTGGGATTTTGCACTGGACGAAGGGGTATATCAAACCTATGATGCGATTTCTTGCGTCCAGACTGCATCCGAAGCACCAGGCTCTCGGAAACCCCTTTTTGACATTCCGTCGATCCGGGAATATTTCATGGATCTGGATTATGTTCTTGGTGTCATTTCGGATGGCCCTAATAAGAGCTTTGCCTTTCGGCGACTGAAGTATTTGCAAAACAAAATGTCTATGTACACCTTACTCTATGAGTTTAAGGAGCTTGCTGAAATGAAAGTGAGTGATTTGTTGCACTCATCATGTTAATATCTCACGTTCACGTCCCCTTAGAGGGTTCCACATCGGTAAGACTGCATTCGGCGCTAACGAATGACCTACGGACCGACAACCTTCTACAGTGATTTCTACAATACCCGTAAGGTGGACACCCACGTACACCACTCCAGCAGCATGAATCAGAAGCACCTCCTGCGATTCATCAAACACAAGATGAAATGTAACCCTGATGTAAGCAGGATTCGCTGCTTGCCTCGACCTATCCAATTCAATCTTTTCGTTATCTTGATAGGACGTGGTCATATTCCGGGACAACAAATATCTGACGCTTACACAAGTTTTCCAGTCGCTGAACCTTAGTGCATATGATTTGTCCATCGACACATTGGATATGCATGCCCATCAGGATTCCTTCCATCGTTTCGACAAGTTCAACCTAAAATACAATCCCATCGGAGAGAGTAGACTAAGAGAAATATTCCTTAAGACAGATAACCTTATCAAAGGGAGATATTTGGCAGAATTGACTCAGGGTACGTTCAATGTTTCGACCCGATCCTCGTTTAGGTTCTCATGGAATTCCTGTTTGCTTAGAGCTAATGAATGACCTAGAACAGAGCAAATACCAGGTATGCACTTTCCCGTGGACTATCTGATTCTCCGAGGCTTATCAGTATCTTTGAAGAACTGCGAATGGCGGATTAGCATTTATGGACGCTCTCTTGAGGAATGGGACAAGCTCGCTAAATGGATAATCAACAACAAACTTTACTCGCATAATGTTAGGTGGCTGGTTCAAGTGCCCCGTTTATACAGTCTTTACAAGGAGGCCGGGACCATCGATAATTTTGAAGATTTAATCCGAAGTGCGTATCGCGCCGACCCACGGACTTCATTAATTTCTCACCCATTAGATATCTTCCAACCCCTATTCGAAGTCACCAAGGATCCCAGCTCTCACCCTGAGCTTCATGTGTTCCTTCGGCGTGTGGTTGGCTTTGACAGCGTGGACGACGAATCGAAACCAGAACGACGAATGCATCGAAAATACCCCCGTGCAAAATCATGGAATACAACTCAGAACCCTCCGTACAGCTACTGGTGAGAATGGTAGATGAATGACCAGCTGAGTATACTCGCTAAGATTGCCTACCAATGCAGGACCTATTATATGTATGCCAATATGGCGGACCTTAACAACTGGCGGAGAGCTCGTGGATTCAGTTGCGTTGACCAATACTCTGAATCGAGGGCTCCTCTTCTAATCAACTCCTTAACTAGATACGTTCGTCTTTCGCCCACATTGTGGGGAAGCTGGGGACACAGATAACTTGACTTCAGCATTCTTGGCAGCTCACTCCATCTCTCATGGTATCCTGCTTCGGAAAGTGCCAGCCCTTCAATATTTATTCTATCTCAAGCAGATAGGAATGGCCATGAGTCCCCTGAGCAATAATGCGCTGTTTCTAACTTACGAAAGGAATCCATTCCCCGACTTTTTTAATACTGGACTGAATGTCAGCCTGAGTACTGACGATCCACTTCAATTCCATTACACCAAGGTGGGGAGGGACATAATTTGCTGCCAAACATATGGATGGACTGACGGTGCTCAATCTTATCAGGAGCCATTGCTTGAGGAATATAGTGTTGCAACCCACGTATGGCGCGTCACCTAAGCATTTAGGGATTACTCCAGCTAAACTCGGAAGGGGTATAGATTTACAAGTTTCCTCAAGCCTCGCTGGCAGAGTTGGCGCGCAATTCCGTGATTCAATCCGGCTTCGAGATGGAAATCAAACGTCATTGGCTCGGGAAGAATTGGTATCTTCCTGGGGCGGAGGGAAATGATATCCATAAGGTTCGTTGTCCCTTCGGTAAATTTACTTGAGGATTGATGTTTGATCTTCCGAAGACGAACCTACCCGATATCCGCCTCATGTATCGCCACGATACCCTGCTGCAAGAATTGGAAATGATACGTTCGAGCGGAGACAAAGTACCGAGTCTTGCTGACCTTTCCGAGCGATACCAGAATTCGGTCGAAATGGCGAATTGAAAGGAGGCATCACGAGTCGCCAAGACATGGCCAATTTCCTCCTATCGCCACTTCCCCTTGTATTCTCTGGCCTAGAGCTCTTGCCAAGTCCCGCAACTCGCTTGCATCATCCATTGCGCCGCGTCTCGTGTAGCACGGGCGCTACTGTTCCTTCTGGTTGCATTTACATTCATACAGTAGAACCGATCTTGTATCGATCTTTTCCAACCAGGCTGCCAAAACGATTGGAACGCGATCAACAACGTGTCTGCCCGTTGATTTTTGATTAGGGGTAGCTACCTGATTCGATGGGCTTTAGACATGTACTTTAAGGGGCTAATCGACCAACCCCCCGACCTACGACTGCCATGAGGATGGTCAGTAAACCTTGAGGACAGCAATCATGTCTTACCTCTTAAATACGATGTTAGCCTAGTTTCCTTGCGTGCGGTGTGGCCATTGCGCTCTTTTGCACAGGATGTGTTTACGCTACCGTCCCTTATGAGGATCTCGCCCTCAGATACGCCCCTCAATTTCGTTTGCAGTACGCCTTGCATTCCCTAATCACCGACTGCCTGTTATTCTCCCTACGGAATAGCGGGTCCTATAAATTTTCGCGAATACCCCCGATGCGACTAAACGGGCGCGAAATGATGTGTACACCGTATTCAAATTAAGAATTTTAACACGCAAAATCGCCACAGGCGCCCTAATCAACATATGACACCCCTTGGACAATGTCCAAGACTTCATGAGTGAATTTTTTTTTTTGATCTTGATGCCACCAGCATCACGGAGGAAAATCCCTTCGGACGAACTTCGGATGTGGGCCAGAGCCCCGAAGAACAGTGTGGTGGATCCACTAAAAACCCCCGGTTCGTTGTAGTTAAGATACATGACTAAAAGTGATCGCAGTAACTGGATCCGGAAGTACCGTACACGTGTTGGGTAGCATCCTGACGACCGGCTTCCTTCTTGCGCGCAAGGGCAAGGCCCCTGCGCAAGGGGCGGGTCTCAATCCAGGGTCGTTCCGGCGCACTAGGCCGTACTGGAGCGGAGTATGGGCAGAGATTGGTGGTGAGGGCCAAGATGCACCATCTCACTTACTGCACGTACAATTTATCCGAGGCAGTTGAAAGTGTTGAAGAGTAGAGTGGATAGGGGTAAAGGATATAATGGCCGAAGGAGGCACTGTCACCGAGAAAAAGTCCCCTTCATCGCAAAGTCCAGCCAGTAGATCTCTCAAATGAGGGCGCTAGCAACCCTAAAGAGCCTGCTGGGGGTCTTTGCTGATGTTGATGAAGCTAGTCACACAATGGGCCGCCCTGCACTGAAATCGGGGTGCAAACCTTGTGCAAGGCCCGGGCAAGAGAAGTAAGCGGTGTGAATCTAGAGGCGCACCTGGAAGTATTGCTGAGACTTGATGTGATCAGACGCTATCGGAGATGGGGGGATGGAGGCAGAGGTCGTCCAGGAGGGGTTTTATACACGTCCTGTCAGAGGGTTTGATCATGATCTTGACTGAAATCGTTCAGACCAGTCAAGATCGGGAGTGTGTGGCATCTGCGACTCACATCACTCAGTTCAGGTTGAATGATCCAGGATGGTCTGAGAGACGCATTGCGCTGAGTGAAACCCGGAAGCGTGGGCCCGAGGGACGGCCGGCATGCTAATGTTTCGACTAATGCTGTCCTAGACCATTTACTAGAACTGAGTGGAACTTGGTCCACGATGTGTGGGGGTAGATCGTAGCACATCAGTGAGACAAGACAGTGTCTGTTTGACACAATGCCGGTGAAAGACGGCTTGTCTGGCTCACCCTGCCGGAACCTTCTAAGTACGCGTATTTCCATCACCGATCACCCATATTTTGTGTTCATCCTTAAAGGAGCCTTTTTCCTTTCAGGGGTAAAACAGCATGATAATTATATTCAGAGGAAACCGTCAGACTCAGGTTAGAACAAAGCATGACGTGAGGCGAGATTAGTTTCTGGTCAGTGTTCGATCGGCAAACTCCACGAATTCACCTGGCCTCCGACATTGCTTGGGTGTTTTTTTCCTTGGCTTCGGTATCGGTTCTCACACAAAGCTTGATCAGATCAAATGCCGGTACTTGTTCAAGTTGTTGGAAAGCGATCTGAAACACGTATTTACAATGTGTTTGCACTAACAAGTCTATCTTCAAAGTCTATTCGCCATCTGCACTGTCTTGGACTGAAATAGAATACTTCCAAGGCCGATGACAAGCAATTCATTGTTCCGGACTATGTAAAAACGCGACGCCGCCTTGGTCTTGTTCATTACCTCAGCAACTCGTCATTCCTCGTCCTCTTCTGGGATCACAACAGACGGACGGCAAGACCTCTTCTCAATGCAATGCAGCTCTTACGAACAGACCCGTGGAATTTTCGCGTTGCGCCTCATTGGTGTCGATCTCAGTACATAGTTGCCCATCGGTAAGCTAGTTATGTCGGGATACTCAACTGCGCCTAATTAATAAATTACATATAGGCATGTGAATCGTCATGGGAGCTAGCAGGTAGATCGATATTATTGCTTCATGGGAAAATGAGAAGCTAGCTCTTCCGGAACCGGAAATCCCGAAACCTTCACTCACTATCACTGCATGAACAAGGACAAGCCCGCAATCATGCTACTAAAAGCACTGCCAAGAACGCTGGATGAAATAATAACACTGGTAGTCTTTGGCTGCCCTCCTAGCTTTGGCGCGGCGCTTTCTCCGTTTCTCCCGGTTCTTCTCCGTCTTCGTCTTAGTTTGTCCGCTTTTCTCCTGGAATTTTTGAGCTTCGTCAGGGTCAATCTTATCTTCCGCTGTTTTCCAAACTCTCCTCTTAAGTATGAAACCAACAAAGGCAACCGAAATGGCTACCCATGGTCGTGCGACTTGCTGCCAGTCACCGAAGTCAGAGTGGGCGCTTGGACCAATGAGGGATTATTCGGGGCATATCGCGACGATTTGAGGAGCAATTTGGAAAAGTAAGGTTAATAGCTTTTCCCCCCATATCTTTGACGACATCCCATATAGCAGAACAAGTAACGCCCTCTAGAGTTGCCTTCCCGTTTAGTAGCAAGCCCTACGAGGAGCGGACAGGGGTCACGTACCCTTTAACATAGATGCGTATTTGTCAGTTGGCAGATGCCCTTTTGCTTGCCACAATGCAAGAGCAATCGCAACGCCTAGCCCTGCGACGCCTAGCACCGCGTGCAGCTGTTCCGCAGAGTTCGGAAGTGCCTGCAAATCAATTGAAATTTGGGGTGAGAGTGTGAGATTGTAACAAAGAGGATGTTGTTACATTTCCCAGCGAACGCATTCCCAACAGTGCCTTGAAGTGCTGGGCGTAATATCTCCCATATCACAGTACTGACACTCGTGTTAAATGATGTTTCCTAGTACGAATAAAGATAAAGTCAAAGCACGCTCCCGCGGGGGTGTTGAAGGTCTGGACATGCTGCGTTGGCAAGTTTTGGCTCAAAATCCGTCATTATTCCACGAGGACCAAAACGATGAGTGGGAGGAGCTAGACTCTATGAACAGGGGCATTGCGGCCTTACTTAGGCAAAAGACGATTGATACACGCCACGATTGCATGGTTCTGTAGAACCACCTTGCGACCCAAACTGGGTTCTCCGCTTCTGGCTAGTCCTCACAGCTTATCGTTGTTTCTTGTAGCTATGGCTAATCCCCCACTTTCATATAGACAATTTAATGATATGGGAGACAACTGAAATGGAAGCTCCATAAAATCGGTGAGCAATTAGTAATATAAAGCAGGCACAGTATTTACCATCTTGACAATTAAACAAACAATAGTCATATATTTGATGGGTGATCCAACTACTTTCGGCACCCCGAAAATGACGAAAAAAATGTAGAATCGAATACCCCAGGATAACAGCGAGGCCAAGCATGGAGTAGGCCCCCAAGGCAGTTCAGCGTCCCAATTAACGATCGATGGGCCGTGTTTACTGTTCAAAAAATTCGGGAAATTCCGGTCTCAGCTAGCGAGATCTTAAGGTGTCATTCTCTACCAGAATTGTTGGCAAAATTTTGGAGCGTTTTGCTTCAGAGGTTGGTATCCTGCCTTACGTCCTAACAACGGCCATGGGCGGGCCGATGCCTGGTGCCAGCGCCCCACTCCATCGTGCTTGCGGCAGTGGCAATCCTTTCGCCTTACCTAGTCAGCATGGAGCGAGCGCGGTGGATCAATGATAAAGCCATGAGGCGCTAGCAGATTTCAGATCGGCAATCTGCATGAAGGCTTTGGGTTCATTATAATTTAACAGGGGTGAGTACCATTCACTGAAGTCTGGGCACTGCCTTCACTTGGGGCGCAACTATGATCTCCAATCCTCCGAGGCTTGGTGCGGCGCTCACTTAGCCTGTTCTCCGTCGTTGGCAGTTCTCCTCGGGGTCACCTTTCCGCCGGCACCATTTGGTGTGCCGCTGCACAAAACATCGGCACGCTCTTATAGGTATCCCATTTGCCTCAGCACTTTCCAAACTATAACAAGTGTGCGAATGGATAAAACCAGAAGAACTAGCCAATGCGGCCCGGAGGCCTGCAAACTGGAGTCAGAGTGGGCGCTTGGAACAATAGGGAATTGCTTGTGACATACTACGATAACTGTGGGAGCGACGTAGATGAGTAGCAATTCACACGTGAATCTGGCCCAATCCAATGGGGTGTGACAGTTATGGATCCCTGGAATAGCTTGGCGTTTAGTAGCGAGCTTCATGAGGAGCGGATAGGGGTGTCACGTACGCTCCATGAGGGATTCAATCTCCTCAACAATTACCTCCCCTACTGCATGCAATATCTTGCCCAGTAGTTCTATGGACTTCCGAAGTGCCTGTGGCCGAAGTACGGTGAGGGTAAGATTTGCAGCAACAAAATTTTTGTTACCTTCACCAATAATTCCTTTACTTTAGCAAGCGCGCCCTTAATAGCTCTAAATGCCTGACATAACATCTCCCATATGGTATTCAAAACCATGTCAGATGAAGTTCGCTAATATAAACCAAGTCAGAGCATGTTCGTTCATTGGGAAATGTGGAATATTCGGATACTCAGTTGGCTGGGGTTTTGTTGTTATGAATGCGATGGGAAAGGAGAGGAGAGACTCGATCCATCATATTGACAATAACGTGCAGTCTTATAGGGGGGATACACGCCGTGATCGCACGGTCCTTGCAGAAACCCTTGGGCCCAGGGGTGATTCCCCACTTGTGGCTGACCCTCATGGCTTTTGGCTGGTTCCCAGTGTAGCCACGGCCAATCCCCCACTGCGCAGAAAAATCAAACGAAAGCTCGACTACAAAATTCGTGAGCCTATGATAATACGGCCCGGCCGCGCGCGGGTATTCTCAATTACGAAAACCTAGTACCATACCAGGCAAAGGATTTGCGACCAAGACAGACAGTCCTTTATAACGGTTTTTGTTTTCAAGCCTGGATCCGAGAACTGTTATCCTCGACTTCCGATTGATTTTAGCAAAGGAGATTTATATGATCCAGGCAGAGTTTCTCGCCAACAAAATTGACAAACTCAAATGATACCTTGGAACATATTGTACTCCTGAACTCTATTGCGCTTGCGGTAACAATTCATTGACATGACAGCCACAAAGTCTAGAGTATGAGGGTTGACTTCGACTTTGACGGCCCAAAGGACTGCGGTGACGATCTATATCTAGGATCCCTTCGGTCTGGATTCTAACTTGAAGAATCACTTCTTTTTTCTCGCTTAAAACTTTTGGCCAAGCTCACCAGGTGTCTGTTTATTCTTTTCCATGCGTCACCAGCCAACATCGGATCCAAATCTACGCGCACCCAATTTTCGCATCGTGGCAACTTGTAGCATGCGCGACCTGGACCCCCCTATAGATGTGTCAAGGCTTTTGCCTGCTGATTGCACGCCACACACACACAATGAGAGTTTGATCAGTTCGTGAGGCGTTTTGCAGGTTGGTTGAATTTGGCCAACCGAGACAAAGGTATAGCGCGCGCTAATGGTAAGTTGGAAGCATTACCGATGCGTAGGTTTAGGGCGGATATTGTGATGGCACTGTAGATCAGGCAAAAGACCATGTGAACATCGACTCAGGCATTGCCAGCATGGTAACCACTAAAGCATTCCCCACCGCCCGACTGCCACAAGTTCCCCATCGCAGCATCTTTCGTCACGCCAGCCCCCCGGATCCTGACAAATTTACACCTTCTGTATTTTGTGTGTGCACAGGCACCAGCGCAAATCAAGCTCGTAACTAGTCCCATAACATTAACAAATAACAAAAAAGTGACATGATGTAGAACAGAGCGCTAAAGGAAGAGACAGCATGTAACCGTGACTGACAAAAATGGCACAGCTCAAACACAGGGCCATCGATACTGATAACACGGCATTGATTTACGCGAAAGCTAGGTCTTCCAGCTACATCAAGGTTGAAAGATTGACAAGGCTTTCGCGATCAGTGAACAAATCAGGTGTTATCATGCTGGTATTATATATACCTTTGGTCGCTGACGTAAGCGAGCACTATCTTTGCATAAATCGCAACAAATATCTACAGCATTAGGTGGTTAAAATGATAGATTAAGGTTAATGTCGCTTTCTCTCCCTGACCCCTTTCCATGGGGGCGACGTCACTTGCCACCAGTCGACCAAACATCCCACAACCTTGCGAATGCACAGACAAAGGTCACCGGCCGGGATCAGTGCCTGCTGAAGCGGACCACACTTGGGTGCTTGCTAAAGAACAAATAATCCATTGTAAGTCGATAACTGGAGCGTCGTATATTGTTTGTCATTGAGGCTGGAGGAGGCCGTCCAATTGCGGTTGCGTGGGGTCAAGGCCTGTATTTGCACTTGTTTGTACCGACACCTTCTAACCATATTGTGTTCGTTCAACAGAAAGATGCTGTGGGGCAGCCACTACCCCAGCCACTCGGTGGAGCAGATGTCCATCAAACAGACCCCTCTCTATTTCGGGTTTATGCCACTCATGCTATAGGCGTTCGAGGGTGAGGATGGAAACGCGACAACCGAATTGTCCCATCGGTGTTCGTCCTTGTTGACTCCATAGAATCTCCCCTACGAAGTTGGGTTGTACATCCTGGCCAGGCTTTCTTGCAGAAGTAGTTTTTGTTCAGTGTTTCCCTGGTAAACCAACAATTCCAGTATTTTGCGTACCGACTGCTTTGGAAGAGCTACACTATTCTGATGTCCGGAGGGCGACGGACTTTCCTGTTGTCCGAACGCTGTTGCTTGCTATTGGCATGTGCGAATATCCGATTTCATGTGCGCTCTCTGGACATTAAATTGACTGCCCCTTTTGGTGGAGAGGAGGATAGTGGCGAACCAAATGATTCATCACTTTTGCTGAGCCTTGTCGAGTCTCCCAAATCTTGTCAGCTTGAAGATTATCTAGAGGTCGTCTCATGAGATGATTGCAGTATCACTATAGCGCTGGGCCGCTCGATTCAAACTCAGACATCTATCCATCGACTTGATCTTTTACAGAAACCTTCATCAATACAGCTACTCATCACCAACCTGGAATTCTCGTCTCCGTCTGACTATCGAAAGCCACTCTCCCCATCCGTTGCACTCTTTGCACACTCCAGTACAACCACATTATGCCAACGCCAGGGCGAAGATACACCTGCTGGATCATGTTTGACTCAGCGCTTCCAGCAGATGGTTCACTTCTGGTCCTTTCAAGTCCAAACGGACGATGAACCGCGTGGCCATCGAGATCATCCAATTTCAAGTTGTAGACACCAACCCTAATCGCTAGAGGATGGTCAGCAGTTCGTTCGTTGACTCGCCTGATGAATTCTTTCGACACGTTTAGCAATTCATCGCTCCCGAAATACAGCCTATGAGACCATAAACTTGTTCTCGACGACATCCTTGTGATGACTGGCACGCAGTCGTGCTCTATCTGTTATCCAGAGTTCCCGGTTACGAGAAATTTATATGGTTGGCCAACTAGCCACTCTTGTGTTCACGTTACCCTTCAATCTCTGAAATCCCTTCGAGAGTCGAGGTGTCGAGCCGAGTGGAAGCTTGATCAGCGCGGTTTGTGCCGGTGTTGTTCGCGAGTATTGCAATTTTCTTTTAACTGGCTATAGGAGCCGAGGTCCCTGACATCCGTTATAGTAGCAGGGATCAATGGCGTGGCATTCTTCCAGAAGTGAAGACATCACTCACCGGATATGACCTTGATGCGGCGTTGTGGGCCGGTGCGGAAAAAAAGTCGATCCGCTAGTTTCAATTCAAACATCTTGGCCTGCATGATGGCGAGGAAGATTCAGATGTTGGTGCCCGCTGATGAACCTCCCACCTGGTTACATGGGTTCTCACTGGCAGGGCAACCGCTTTTTTTCCCCTCTACATCTTGACCGTTCGTGAGCGTTTAGGTCCTGGTCATCTAAACCCGCCGTGGTGAACGTATTCTTTGACTGACTAAACGTTCTTAAGCACACCCGACCTCGACTTTTATTCGTTCTCCAGTTCCTACTATGGCTGTTCCTTCTGCAGCCAGACTCATTCTTGGTCTCGTCTTTTCGTTGCACCTCACCCTATGGGTACACGCCGCCGTCGTCATCTCTGACCCGAACCTTGTTTCCAACAAGACATATGACTATATTGTCGTTGGCGGCGGTCTAGCGGGATTGACGGTGAGTTCAGTATCTATTTATTCACACATTAGTGCTCACCGCTGGTGCATCCGAGTTCTCTAGGTGGCCGGACGGCTCGTGCAAGACCCGGCGGTCACGGTCCTGGTCATCGAAGCCGGAAACGATGATCGAAACGATCCACGCGTGTTCGACATCTACCAATTTGGACAAGCCTACTTCTCTTCTCTTGACTGGAGTTACCCCGCTGAGGGTGGGAGGAGTATCCGGGCGTGAGTTTTCTTCTAAGACTCACGACTTGTTGAAGTCGCAACAACTGACGGTATTGAGTATCTTGTAACTAACGCAGGGGAAAAACTTTAGGCGGTAGCTCATCCATCAACGGTGCTACCTGGACGCGTGGAACACAAGCACAATACGATGCCCTAACCCAACTCCTTTCGCCTGAAGACCAATCCGCCAATCTAGGTTGGAATTGGGCTTCCCTTTCATCCTACATGCGTAAAGCAGAAAAGTTCAACCCTCCATCTGCTGCTCAACGGGCTAAAGGAGCCGATGATATTGCTAGCTATCATGGAAGTTTTGGCCCTGTGAATGTTGCTTTTCCTCAGAAAATGTATGGCGGACCCCAGCAAAAGGCATTTGCGAATACCGTAGTCAAGTTCGGGGTGGCAAAATCTAGGGATTTGAATGGGGGCCAACCCAACTGTGTTGCGTTCACTCCTAATGTAAGCGAGTTATAACCCTTTCTTATGTAACAGTGCTGCTGATGCGGATGTTCCTGCTGCGATTCTATTATGTAGTCCATAAACCCCTCCGATGGAGACCATCGTTCCTCATCTGCGTCCTCATACCTCACTCCCGTCGAGACCAAACGTAAAGGATGGACGGTCCTGGTTGGACAACAAGCCACCAAGATCATCTTCAACCCATCCACATCCCTCCCTCGTATCGCAACGGGTGTACAGTTTGGTACGTCCAACGGAGCGAGGTACATCGCAAACGCTCGAAAAGAGGTTATCGTTGCTGCGGGTGCTATCGGATCTCCTGCTTTCCTTCAGTTTTCCGGTGTAGGCGATCCGACCGCGTTATCGCGATTTGGGATCAATACTGTCGTGAACCTTCCTACTGTTGGGAAGAATTTACAGGAGCAGAGTCTGACTGCTCAAGGTGCCAGGGGAACGGGTTTTAACGTTGGAGGAAGTGGACCATCGGATGTCATTGCTTTTCCTAATATTTATCAAGTAAGTAATTTGGTTGTAGAAATGAAACACACTTAGTTAGCACCGCTCACATTGTCTTCTCTTCCAGTTATTCGGGAGCAGTGCTCAGACGATGGTTACGCACATTAAATCGTCCTTATCCGCTTGGGCTTCCTCTCAAGCTGGCAATGCTCTTTCTGCAGCTGCTTTGCAAAAAATCTACCAAATTCAGGCCAACCTTATCATCAATACCAACGGTGCGATTTCTTCTGTCTGCCCAGTCGCTGCTAATCCACTGATGTTACCCCAACAGCGCCTATTGCTGAGATTTTCTCCGCTACTGGATACCCTGATAAAGTTGGAACTGCAAACTGGCCACTGCTTCCTTTTTCTCGTGGTAACGTCAGAATTACGGTGCGTCATGATCATCTTGCCTACGCACAACGAGTTATTATTCTTAACTTGCGCGATATTGTTACCACACGTGCGCAATGTAAGTACAGTCCAGCAACCCTTTCGAGAAGCCTCAGACAACTGTCAATTGGTTCGCCATTGATTTTGACTTGAGCGTCCAAGTTGCCATCGGTCGTTTCGTTCGTCGGCTCTTCCAAACTACCCCTCTCAGGTTAGTTAGTTAGCTTTCCACGTTCCACGTTCCCTCGTATACATAATAACCAAATACCCACCTTTTGTGTGTGTTGTGTGCCGCGAACTAATACGGTATTGTAATTCCACGAACGAACAGCTCGTTGACGCAAGGCGAAACTTCGCCTGGTTTCTCTGCTGTTCCTGATAATGCCCAACATGGGACGGATCAAGCGTGGTCGAGTTGGATTAAGAATACGTTCGTGGCCGTGAGTCACCCTATCGCCACCTGCGCAATGATGGATCGAGCTTTGGGAGGTATGTGATTAATAGCACGGCACGAGCGCAGTTTGATGCCACTATTTCTATCGGCTTCAAAACGGAATATAATGCTGTTGCTTTTAGGTGTTGTCGACGGTCATTTATTGGTGTATGATACGAAGAACGTTCGTGTCATCGATGCATCGATCCTTCCGCTTCAAGTGAGCGCACATCTGTCGAGTACGATATATGGTATTGCGGAGAAAGCTGCGGATATCATCAAAGCTGCAGCATGAATGTCGCTGAACTGCCGACAACGAGTGATGAATATTTGCGTTTGTTTCTCCCTCAATCTTTGGTCCCGTTGTCTTTGGGGACTTTGTTTTCATATTGCTTGCACTTATTTGTGACTCGGTTCTCCGAGTGCATTTCACAACGTTAATGTTCTTACTACATCGCTACAGTCTTTTTGGAATATAAGTGGGAAACGAGAGCCAGAAACAACTGTTTTATTTTGGTACTTGGTGACTCTGAAACACCCGACGAAGATTAACTACGGGTTCAAATCCAACTTCTGGAGTTCGCTAGCTACGGTTAATCATGACCCAAGGGAGTGGAAGGTATTATTGGGTTGCCATCGATGACCCCCAGCGGTCAGTTGTACATACCGGTTCATGACTTCCGCATTCGCTGACTGCGAACCTCTCCTTATTCCGCCACCAAAAAGAAATAGTATTCGGATGCGATAGACTTGGGGCAATTTCCAAACAAGGCTCTTGAAACAAGCGAAACTCATTGCAGTCTGAGGGGGGGGGGGCGTGCGACGTCCCGATTCCCGAGCAAAGGATCTCTCTGGGAAATCGAACGAGACTGAAAGAGACGGACGTACGCCTCGACCGTGCTGATGAACAAGCAACAGCGGCTAGACAGACGATGGAACCCAGTCTTTTTAATCCAATTCTGAAAACTGTACGTTGTGTCACGGACAATACGGTGACTTTTCTCCCAGATTGGTAACTGCTTCGTGACATAACTGAATTTCAATTAGTTGATCTAGGAAACGCTAAGCAAAGGTCAGGATTATCCGATCCTGGATCATGCGGTCATGCGGTAGGAGGTACAGCCTAGTCAGCCATCTCCCCTCTATAGGCCGTCATTAGATGGCTGACTAGGCTGATTGTATTGCTATCAGTATGGGGGCCCCCGGAATTTACCTGTGTTGCAGTGTTATACTATACACTCAATTGTGGAATTATGTTTACCCCCCTGAATAATATATGGGGGGCCCCATACTTGTAGCAATACAATTGGGGGATGGCGGAGCCATTTGCCACTGGGTCCATTGCACGTTACGCAAAGGCAGCCAGGAAGGAACGTGAAGGTGCTGATGTGATATCAAGTGAGAGCAACAACGGAACAGGCCACTACTCACTGTACAACGAGAAACTTTTCGCACTAATAGACTGCAAGGACGATGATTTGTGGCGTCGACTCGGATGATGGTGGAGGATGGCAAACGTGAGTGATACACGGGGTAGGCATCGGTGGCGTTGATTGAACTCGGCGTCGATAGCAATGGCCACAAAACGACCGCGTCAGGGTAAGCGCCCATGATGAAATTGAATGAGTGAAGTAGCAGGATGGAGAATGGTAGACATCGTGAGACGGAGGAATGTGCTGAATATGAGCAGAAACCAGGAGCAACGAACGAA
Organism: Cantharellus anzutake; assembly: GCF_015039405.1. Taxonomy (NCBI): domain Eukaryota; kingdom Fungi; phylum Basidiomycota; class Agaricomycetes; order Cantharellales; family Hydnaceae; genus Cantharellus; species Cantharellus anzutake. Next base: position 39,402 of record NW_024067116.1, read on the forward strand.
GGTCTTCCATTGACATGATAAGTGGCGTACCAAACGCGGCTAGCACGCGAGGGAAAGGCAAAGCCAAGACTAAGGAAGGCTCGCATGCCACAGTATGTAAGCAGTGATACAAGCGGCCCCTCACTTCTGTTGAGGTCTATCAGTGAGGTCCAACGCGATTGTATGGCCCAGGACGCGCGCGTTTAGGTTTGTCTGGACAGTGGACTCTAGGGAGTATTAGTTAGGCGGGGCCGACTGTCTTTCGTTCATCGGCGTACTAAGATATCGAGAACGGTGCCCGAAATTAGCTGATCGGGAGGCGTAGATTGGTTTGAGAGAGACAACATCGGGGAGAAACGAGTGAGAGTGTCTGATTGTGGTGGAGCTGACGAAATAAGTGGGCTTTATCCATGTCCTCCCACAAAAACCCCCATTGAATCTCCTATCTGTTGGGCTACGCATTTCCGCATGATTAATTCGTCATCGCGTTGGGTTGATGCCTCAATGGATATATATAACCATGCAAAGGGAGACCGGCCTAGCTAAGTAGTTTTGCTAACTCCTCCGATCATATCGCAGGTGTTCCCAACAGAGCAAAGCTCAACGCGAGTTGCAGCGTGAGATCGAGTACGGGGTGTTTGCATATTAGCTCACGTAGAACCGCCAGAACGGCGCTTATTGTACTCTAAGGGCTTCCTGATTAGGTGACTTGAAGGGGCTGTACTCGATCGTCGTTGCAATATGTCCAAAATGTTCAGGAAAGTCAAGGAAGGCAAGGAGAAACTCAAGGAAAAATTCTCCAAGAAGAAAGATACATCATCGCAAAGTCTGCCACTTGCAGGGGCCTCTGCCACAACCACGCTGCCATCGTCAAGTTGGGACACGGGACTCAACACGGGGCTCAGCACGTGGAATGGTGTTCTGAGCTTGTTGAGTATCGCTGAAAAGACTCTCGATAGTGTCCCGGTTCCTGGACTCAAGAGCGCGATCAGTGGCTTCCTTGAAGTAGTCAATCAGTTGAAAGTGAGTGAGATCCAGAACTGCGCCAGCGGATCCTTAATGCCCGGATCTTACAGCAAGTTAGTGGCAACGCCGATGCGATCAGTCAACTCGAGAACAGTGTCAAATTCTTTAACCGGTCCGTATCGGAGCCGCTGGAACAGTATAAGGGAAAAGGTGCTGTTCCACCCGAGCTTGCCCAAGCAATCGATGCATTGTCGGCGTGCGTTTGAGAGTATCTCGGAGTCGGAATAATTCTGAATTCCCCTGTCAGTAATCTGGATGAGGTTATCTCGCCCTTAAAATCGCACCAGGGCCAAAGTCGTGTTCAGCGGTGGGCGGATCGTAACAAAATCGGCGGCGATGTCCAGGAAGCTGGGGAAGGGATACGTGATGCTGTGAGGGCCTTTCAAGTAAGTTTTCTCCACGACGTGTAAGCCATGCATCAAACGTTAATTAATGGACATAGGCTGCGCAAGTAGTTCGACTTGCCTTAGGGATTGAGGTGCGGTTCGGTTTACAGTTATCCTCCTAGCTCCCAAGCTAACCAATAGTGTAGCAACTTCGCTTGGATTCTCATCTTAACACTCTTTCTCATACACTTGACGCCGGCTATGACACCAGCAGGCAGGGCGCCCCATCCAACTGTTTCCCCGGAACGCGAACCGAAATCCTTGATCACATCAAGCAATGGTTGCACCGACCAATCAGCGATACAAGTAAATCTGTGTTCTGGGTGAACGGCCTGGCCGGGATTGGCAAGTCGACCATCGCTTGCACCATGGCGCGGTACGCCAAGGAGTCTGGCCTTCTCGGGTCAAGCTTCTTTTTCGTCCGTCAACATGCAGGGTTGTCCAGTGCGAAATTCTTCCTTGGGACGATTGTACGGGACCTCGCCAAGAAGCTTTCGGCTTTCGGCGCGGCTGTTGCGGAAGCCTTGAAGAAAGATGAGAAGCTTGCCCGTGCCTCCCTTGCAACCCAATGCTCCGACCTCTTCTTCGTGCCCCTTCGACGCGTCGATCTTTCGGCACCTCTTTTACTAGTGATTGACGCTCTAGATGAGTGTAATCGAGACGAAGCAGACGGTGCGAAAGGAATACTCCGTCACCTTGTCGACTGCTGCACTGGCATCCCTGGCCTCCGTATACTCATAACAAGCCGCCCGGAGCGCCATATCACTGTCAAGCTCAACCAGGCCGCAAACATCGACAAGGTTGTAGTTCATGAAGTTGATAAGAATATTGTTTCTCACGACATTGAGCTATATCTCCAAGACCGGTTCAAGTCTATTCGCGAAGATTTTAGTGATATCATCCAGGATGAGTGGCCTTCATCCCAAACTGTCTTGGATCTCACAAGGAAAGCTGGCGGACTCTTCATCTGGGCTGCTACCGCATCCAAGTTCATCGGAGATGATAAGGCTATGGATCCTGAGCGTCGACTGTGCGCTGTATTGGGTGGTGCAGATCCGATTGATGCAAGTCCTTATGCTGACCTGGACAGCCTTTATAAAACAGTCTTGTCCACGGGTGTGGATGGAATCCCTCAAGATATACGTCCCCGGTTTTACCATCTTCTCCATACTGTTGTTCTGCTGAAAGATCCATTGCCTATGAAAGCACTTGGCACTTTCGCCACAGTCCCTGATCCGAAACCATTGCTAACCCGCATACAATCCATTATTCCACTACCCTCAGAGCTGGAGGGAAAAGTGGAGATCTATCACCCTTCTTTTCCGGATTTTATCATGGAACGGTGTGAGGATCTTGAAGTGAGGGTTGATGTGGAGAAGCATGGGAGGTGGATGGCCCTTCGCTGCCTCAATCTTCTCAATGAGAAGCTTGTTCCTGCAGTAGATGAGATTATTCCATGGAATTCGCTCAATGCAGGTGTGGAGAATCTTAGTGCCAAGCTTACCTCAGTAGTGGGGGAAGAAGTGCAGTATGCATGCCGCTTTTGGACATCCCATTTAGGAAAGGTTCAGCAGGTTGATGGTGAGGTTAGGGATATGCTGGAGAGGCTCACTGGTCTTGGGAATAATGTGGGAAAGGGTCTATTGTTACGGTGGATTGCCATGATGAGCATGATGGGTTGTGTGGGTGATGCAGCTAGGGGTATACAGGAAATCCTTCCCTGGATGGTCAGTGGTCAGGCTACTTGATTGATGATCATAGTACTGACTATTGAATTAGAGATCAAAAAGTCTCCTGGCTCACATTGCCCCTGTTTTTCATGAAGCCTTCCAGATGATTTTGACCTATGCCCCAACCATTGAAGCTAGTGCAGCACACATCAGCCAGTCTGTTTTACCATTCCTTCCCATCAATAGCCAGCTCTTGGGAGCTTTCCAACAAGGACCCAATCCAACTGTAATTGTGCATAATGGGCATGATTCAGATTGGCCCTCTAGCATTGCCACTCTGACTGGACATTCTGATCATGTGAAATCTGTGGCCTTCTCCCCAGATGGATTGCTCCTGGCATCAGCATCACATGATGAAACCATCAGGCTGTGGGATCCTCACACTGGGAGTCACCTCAAGACATTTGAGGGCCATTCTGATTGGGTGAGATCTGTGGCCTTCTCTCCAGATGGATTGCTCCTGGCATCAGCATCTGATGATCATACCATCAGGCTGTGGGACCCTCACACTGGGAGCCACCTCAGGACACTTGAGGGCCATTCTAATTGGGTGACATCTGTGGCCTTCTCTCCAGATGGATTGCTCCTGGCATCAGCATCTGATGATCATACCATCAGGCTGTGGGACCCTCACACTGGGAGCCACCTCAAGACACTTGAGGGCCATTCTAGTTGGGTGACATCTGTGGCATTCTCTCCAGATGGATTGCTCCTGGCATCAGCATCACAAGATGAAACTATCAGGCTGTGGGACCCTCATGCTGGGAGCCACCTCAAGACACTTGGGGGCCATTCTAATTGGGTGACATCTGTAGCTGTCTCTCCAGATGGATTGCTCCTGGTATCAGCATCACATGATTGTACCATCAGGCTGTGGGACCCTCATGCTGGGAGCCACCTCAAGACACTTGAGGGCCATTCTAATTGGGTGACATCTGTGGCCTTCTCTCCAGATGGATTGCTCCTGGCATCAGCATCACATGATTGTACAATCAGGCTGTGGGACCCTCATGCTGGGAGCCACCTCAAGACACCTGAGGGCCATTCTAGTTGGGTGACATCTGTGGCCTTCTCTCCAGATGGATTGCTCCTGGCATCAGCATCACAAGATGAAACCATCAGGCTGTGGGACCCTCATGCTGGGAACCACCTCAAGATGCTTGAGGGTCATTCTGATTGGGTGAGAGCTGTGGCCTTCTCTCCAGATGGATTGGTCCTGGCATCAGCATCAGATGATCATACCATTAGGCTGTGGGATCCTCACACTGGGAGCCACCTCAAGACACTTGAGGACCATTCTAATCGGGTGATATCTGTGGCCTTCTCTCCAGATGGATTGCTCCTAGCATCAGCATCAGATGATCATACCATCAGGCTGTGGGATCCTCACACTGGGAGCCACCACAAGACACTTGAGGGCCATTCTGATTGGGTGAGATCTGTGGCCTTCTCTCCAGATGGATTGCTCCTGGCATCAGTGTCATGTGATCATACCATTAGGCTGTGGGATCCTCACACTAGGAGCCACCTCAAGACACTTGAGGGCCATTCTAGTTGGGTGACATCTGTGGCCTTCTCTCCAGATGGATTGCTCCTGGCATCAGCATCACATGATGAAACCATCAGGCTGTGGGACCCTCACACTGGGAGCCACCTCAAGACACTTGAGGACCATTCTGATTGGGTGACATCTGTGGCCTTCTCTCCAGATGGATTACTCTTGGCATCATCATCAGATGATCATACCATCAGGCTGTGGGACCCCCACACTGGGAATCACCTCAGAACACATGAGAGCCACCCATGTTTGGTGACTCCTGAGGCTTTTGGCATACTTAACATGATGGAAGGGCAATGGCTTTGCATTGGCTCTACTTATATTTTTGCTATACCCCTTAATATTCTAACCACTCTTGTTTCCCATGGAAGTCTTACAGCTTTTGGAACTGAATCTGGAAAAGTCTCCATTCTCAATATTTCACCTGCCTTTGATAAGCTTGATAGTATATAAACTTGCCCAACAACTACTATGCCATATGGTTTAGTTTGCCACTATTTTCTGGACACTGAAAAGCACATCTGCCTGCACTCAACCACCTATGATAACTCTGTATGCCTATAATTACTTACTCTGCAGTCTCACTTGCCATGGCACAATCATGTAAATTTCTGACATTGAAATTACATGGGTTACTGCATCATCTTGCTTATATCTCTATTGTTAGAAACAGCAGATTCAGATGGTTCCAGAAGTGGAACAAAGACTTGATGCATGAGGACCTTGGCCTCAGTGACTCAGAAGGGAGTGCTGCACCACTACTGTTTGTCCAAGAGGGTCCTTATTTCAGGGATGACAAGGTAAGTCTTGAGGGGGTGAATCAAGTGGGGATTCAAGTCAGACTTCTGGTTGCAATTTTAGACTGGGGTACAAACAATTATGTACATAGTCTATATATAAGGGGAAACAGGAGACAAGAGAACAAAGGGATCCTGTCAGGGACACAACTGGGGTCAAGGGGGTCAAGGTATAGCACCCAGCGCTAGAGACCTTACAGGGTGTGGAACAGGCATGCATACTGGCAGGCCTGATGCAGGAGAATGGTCCCTGGTGGCAGGGCACACACCACCTGACCCCTTCACCTGTTAGATATGGCGGATTCGGATGACTCCGGAGTGGAATCGGAGACTTAGCATGGAAGGACCTTGGCCTCAGCAACTCATGTGGAGCGCTGTGCCATTGCTGGTTGTCCTGGGGGTCCCTAATTTCGGATCTAGCAGAGGGGAAGTCTCTTAGGGGGGAATCAAGTCGATTTTGGACTGAGGTTACAAGTTACTAGGTACATTGTACATAAGGAGGGGTCCGGAATCAAAAGGAACAAGGGTAGGATGAAAGGAGACAAAGGGAGCTGGAAGGAGGAACAGCACTGAGGGTCAAGGGTTTGACTCAATGGTGTTTCCCAATGGAGGAGTGAAAGGCCAAGGCCCAAGGAGGAAGGAAGGAGGTTGGGAGTGGGGAATGGCTAGCTGACTGAATAGAAAGGAAGCAGCAGCCCAAATAGGAGTGAGGGAGAATAGTGGAAATGAATAGGGCAATGCAATAGTTGCAAGGTCTGAAGTAAGTTCAGAAAGTCCGAACTTGGAAGTTAAACTCCAGAATATTGGCAAGGGTAATTAAATGGAATTGGCTAACCAATACAATGGGTATCAGTGGAGGTGGGGTCAAAGTCTGAGGTTGGAGCTAAGACTGGAGGTTCCGGAGACAGAGACGCTGTAGGTGGGATAATCGCCCATGTGCAGAGCCAGCTTGGATACCCGCTTCCACCATTTAGAAAACCCCTTCCATTCATGCAACAATGCCATACGAATTTTGTACCTAAAAATAGTGCTAATTCCTACGATTCTGGAGATATTAAGAACATCCCAATCGGTGGAGAATTGATGGAGTTCTATGTTGGGCAAGTTAGTCATGGGCATGTGCAGGCATGGGAATCTCAAGTGGCAACCCAGAATTCCAGCCTCACTTGTTCCCACAGCATCTAATAAATTGGTAAAAATGCTCATTGGCTGCGTGAGAGTTATCTCCGGCTTCATTTCCAATTTTGGCTCTTAATTCCATAAATCTGTTGAGATATCGCTTATTTTCATATATTTTCATATTTTGCCATCATTTCAGTTATTGATTGATATTCTTTTATTGTTACTTTTATTATTTTGCCTAATAAGGTACCCAGGTGCCATATGGTACCAATATTCCCCATCTATTCTTTCTAAAAATAATTATTTCTTATAATCCTGTACATACTGGATTTTGGAAAAGAAGTTCTCCCCTCCCCCAAAATTCTCTAAGGTGCTAGGATGCACTAGAGTGGGTGTGTGAGTGGAATCCAACAGTAGGAATAAGGGCAACTGTCTAGCCCACAACAAGTGGGTAGTAGACTAGTTGAGCCTGGACCTTGCGGAATCCCAGAGAACCCACTGCGGAGTTAGGGATCAAGTTAAGTGAAGTCAAGAGAGAAAGTAGGAGTTTAGGGAGAGTTGTCCCCCACGAGCTGTGTCAGCATAGAGAGCTGCAAGCCCTCTTTCAATGCAAAGGGGATTCTGGAGCAGAGGGTCTGGAGTTGGGAGCATAGGTGTTGCGTGCTCATCTGGAAGGTGTCAAGGTTGAGGTTGGACCTGGAATGTTCTGGAGTCAGACTGAAGGTGGTGTCAGAGCCGGAGGTGGGATAACCTCTTGGGAGTCAGCAAGGAGGTGACGGAAGGGAAGTGGGGCTCCAGAGTTCATTTTGGAGTTCTGGGAGCCTGGAGTGGAGGTCAGGATTGTATGGATATGACATCACTGCACCCTGCACCACCCTACTCCGCTTCTCCCACTGTTACCCCCACTCACCTCTCTCCCTTCCTTCTCTTCCTTCCTCTTCTTTCTCTCTCTCTCTCTCTCTCTCTGTGTTCTATGGTTGACTTTCCCTTCTCTATGTACTGCCAGTGCACCTGCATACCCAGGAGCACTGTGCACCCCTCCTGTACCACTACACCCTCATGCCACTGCCTCCATCACCATGCCTGCCACATACATACATCCTGCCCACAGTGGCCACCCCCAGGATCTCTCACAGGGACACCTGGAGAGGTGCAGTTGTGTGTGGAGATGATGTGGCTCCTTCCACATGACCACAGCTGCATGTATATAACAGCACCTGGGGTGGGAACAGAAGAAGCAGCCTTCTTCTCACTTTCCCACTTCAGACTAAGTGGTTGGGGATGCTCACCCTGTGATGGGACTGCTGCTATGCACAGCCATTTCTTGTCTGTCAGGGATCGGCCCCTGACCCTGCTGTCAGGGCACCCAACCACACCCCAGAACCACCCTCCCTGACTTCCCCCACTTCCCTGACCTCCCTTTCCCTACATATCTCTCACAACTACAGCCCGCATGTGAGCCTGCGGGAAAAATCACGTGGGTCAAGGCGAGCAACTCGCCTTAACCCATGTGACACCTTTTCCAAATTGCGGGAACATGCTCGGCTTCTACCCAGAGTCACATTATGAACTGTACAGTACACTTCCCTTTTATAGCAGCCAAGCAGGGAATAGGGAAACTTACCCTTCTTCTCAACTCAATCCCCACTTAGTGTCAGGGCACACACCCTGACTAGCCCGGACCCAGACCTGCATCCGGACCCATGCCCGGACCTGCATGCATGCTCCACCCTGCATGCTCCACACGCCGCATGCTCCGGGCCTGGTTCCCACTTCTCATGTGACTTCCAGGTATCCCCGGAAGTTTTTGCCATATTGGGCCACTGTGGGAAACTGAGAAGTTAACCTTCTTCTCACTTTCTTACCCACAGTAGGCAAGTGTATCTTACTTGCCTTTTATCTTATACACTTTCTGACCCACAGTAGCTCTTTGCCTTAGGCAAGTTGTAGTTACCCTCTGTAATACATGACAACTCAATCCCCACTTAGTCCCTTCAGTGAGTTTGAGGAGCTGAGGACAGGGTCTAGCACCCAGCCACCTGGAACATCGCACACACCTAGGCCTGAGGCCAGGCTGTCCCCGATCAAGGACCAAGCCCTCACAGGCATGCCATGCCACACCCCTCTCCAACCTCTTTCTTCCTTTTTCTTCTTCCTCCTTTCTTTCTTTCTCTCCCTTCTCTTCTTCCTTTCTATCCTTATATGGATGACTTCTCTCTTTTCCACATCTGTAGCATGGACATGCCCAATGCTGAGCACCCTGCATGGGTACTGCAATGCCGGACATGCTGCACATTCTTACTTGTGTGTTTCTCTTCTCTGACACCTGGGATCGACCACGGAGTCACCCATGATTGTCTGAGGCTGATGTGGCACCTCCACATGACCCACTGTCATATGTATATAAACTTAGCCAAAGCAGGACTGAAGAAGCAGCCTTCTTCTCATTCCTGCTTCAGGCAAGTAGTTTGACCTAGTTTAGCTTTTCACCTTAATAATAATACATTCTGTCATATCCATACATACCTGATCCCGATCTGACTCCTGGACCCCCATCTTCACCACACCCGGAGTCCTACCCTACAGCCGTTGAAGGAGCGGAGCTGGATCACCTTATGTAACCAGTTTCCTACGTCCAATAACGATATTAGAGTTTGTGCTGATTTGCGTACTGACCGTGTTTTGGTTGCCAAATATATGATTGTTCACTGTCTAAACAACAATAAACACCCCCCAACGATCTCACCTGATGTATAGATCGTCTACGGATAAAATTCTATATTGACTTTACTATGATTTCTAGTCAATATTACACCTATATTTACCACTTTTCAGTAGGATGTGATTTTCCTGATAATTTACTGAAGGAAAACTGCTAATAAAATAATTCCGCAATAAATGTTACTCAATACAGGAGTGACCAAACTGCTCTTTCTATCGCTTAGAGTGCGTGCTAGTTATCTAGCAGGTTCAGGATCACTCACTTTTCTCCTGTGGTGTGATAACCAAGTATTGCTGAGAGATTATTCAATTAAGAAGTCCCTCCACCAAATTCTCACTAATTCTCACTATGACACTTTTGTTCAGCTGTGTCTAACTGACCCTAACTCACGCTTAGAGTGACGTGTTAGTTTTATATTAGCTAACAACTAATATTTGCTTTTATCTTTTGGAGCAAACGAACCAACCACTGGTGAGGAGAATTAAACTTTTATTTCTACCTGAGGTTTGAGAGGGGGCAGAAGCGGTGGCCTTTTATGCTTTTCAGAGGCCTCTCTACTCCCACGCCTCGCACTAGTTACATGTGCTACATTTGTATTATAGATAGCTCTAGAATGATATAGGGGGTTGGGCTGTGTAAGCTTAATAATGGACTTAGGACATGACTCAGCAATAAGTAATTCATTTCTTTGTCTTTTGGGCCGATCTCAGCGGGATCTTGTAGCGCTGAAGCTATGCTCTACACCGCCTTAATTACGAACGGTTATCTTTAGAAATGACTCGGCTATAAAGGAACTTTCTAGACTGTTCTCTAATTGACCCCTTTTTGTGAAGCCACATCATTACTAATGTTCTAGAGCCTTCCCAATTAATTAAGTGATCCGCGGACTTCTGAATCACTTCATGCTTATGATCCGAGATCCAGATCATCAATCATTCCTTTGTTCCGATTTATTTGGGCTTAAAATAAAAAAGTTTTGATGAAACATGGGAAAATATACAAGATCCGGTTTTTTAGCATTTTCTCCTCTTCTGATGCGATCAAAAACTGTCCGCCCGCGCCGGGGAATACTCTATCATATGGTATTCGGTCCGCCAGACTTCCGGGCGCCAATATATTTCCCTTGAGTCACATTACCTTTTGTAAGAATTAGCAAATAAATATATATGAATTATAAGGTGTTTCACCGTTTGAGCGATATCTCCGTCAGTTTTGAAGCTTTTAGAATGAAACAAAACCGTGGATAAAGTTAAGAAACAGTCCTTCCAGATGGTAAAAAGATTACAGTCCAAGGTTTACTGGTTCCCGAGATATTTACATTTCTTTCCCAATGTTCCTTCTTATTCTGCCGTCTATGTGCTATTTTCTTGTTGTAGGGATATATTCTTTGAATATTACACCTATGTCAAGTTCTAGGCATGATTGTAGTAGATTAAATCTCATACTACATGGGTGTAGATATTTTATAATGATCTTCTAATGTCTGTCCAGTCTCATAAAGATCATGAGATCTGTTAAACGTCTGAACTTGTCACCTGTTCGTTGACTATTCTGATAGATCATTGTTTTATTCTTTGAATATTATTTCTCCTACACCGTCCATTCCGATATTCACCTTCGGACCTGACACCACACCTCCTCTCACCCCTCATGCCACCTTTACCCTTCCATCCTTCTCCTGCCCTATCTCTGTCCACTCTGATACTCACCCCAGGCCGAACACCACTCCTCTCACCACCCTCCTCCCACTCCTCCTCTCACTCCTCCTCTTACTCCTCATGACACCTCCACCCTTCCATCACTCTCCTACCCTTCTCCCATCCGCTCCGATACTCACCTTCGGACCTGACACCTTTCCTCTCCTCCACTCCTCTCCCCTTTCCTCTCTCCTCTCTCTTCCCTCTGACCCTCTTCCACTGACCCTCTGCCAAGTTACGACGTTCTGCCATTGTCCCGTACCCCATACTCAGACATCGCTTGTACCTTTGCTCCAAGAACCCATCATAGTTCCAACCTCGGACTTTGACTCCACCTCAGCTTAAGTCCATTGCATTGGTGACCTCATACTACATAAACACCATTGCCAATATTCCTCGGACTTTCAACCCCACCTCCGTAAGCTCCATAAGCTCCATAAGCTCCAAGCTCCACAGATCATCTTCAGCACTTTTGCCGCTTGTAATGTATCTTTCACGTTTTCCCCTCATCCTTATTTGGACTGCTGCTTCTTCCCATTCTAGCCAGTTAGTCATCATCCCCACTTCACCTCACCCTCCTGCCCCTCTGGGCTTTGCCCTCCCTACCTCCTTTTGGATGTACCACAGGCTCTGCCCTATGACCTTCAGTACTGCTCCGCTTCCATCATCCCTTTGTTCCTGTTGAAGGAGCGACCTTCAAGCCTCTCACAAATTCCGTGTAACCCATGTTCTCCTTGGGGTTCTCGAAAGCATTGGTCTCTCAATGAATTGTAACGAACGGCGTTGAGGGTTCATCTCTGGGTAGCATCCCTGCAGCGACATTAATACTAGGTCTAGACACCGGGAAGGCCCTGGATGGTTGAGTGCGTTTATGAACAAAAGTGGTCTCTTCAGCAGGAGATATGAGATCCTCAAATGTGGTCCATCCCGATGGGAGAGCTTCAGGTTGACGAGTGGGTTGCATTTCAGTCGACCATGCCTCCTCGACTTGCCCAGGATCCATAAACTTGGCAGGCAAGACATTCGCCAACCTGAGTCCACTCATGTGCAACTTGTCAAACTCCCATGAAGGATGAGCAACTTTCTTGATGGTGTCGAAATGTTTTTCAAAGGAGTTGAAATGCTGGTCTAGGAAGTTCCATGCAATGCTGAACTCCTTGGGCGGTGGCCATCCTCTTCTGGTGAATATCAGGGCAAGGTCGCCTCAGGGATCCACTACAAATCACCTGTGGCTAAGTTGGCTTTGGTGGCTAGCTGGGTGAACTCGGTAATTTTCATGAGCAGGTCAGTTAGCTCGACCCGCCAAACAGTCCCTAGTCAATATCTCAAAGGCTCTCCTTCGAGACCGGCTCCAACAGGCTCTTTCTCAAGATCAGCAGGAGTGAGACGATGTAGGCGGGATAATCGCCCACGCGCAGAGCCGGCTCGGATACCCGATTTCACGACTATAAAACCACTTCCATTCACACAACAACCCGATACAAATTCGACATCTAAAAATAGTCCTAATTCGTACGATTCTGACGATACCAAGAACGTCCCAATCGGAGGAGATTTGACGGAGTTCCATGTTGGGCAAGTTAGGCACGGGCATGTGCGGGCGTGGGAATCTCAAGCGGCAACCCAGAATTCCAGCCTCACTCGTTCCCACGGCGTCTAATAAATTGGTAAAAATGTTTATCGGCTGTGTGAGAGTTATCTCCGGCTACATTTCCAATTTCGGCTCATAATTCCGCAAATCCATTGAGAAATCGCGTATTTTCTTATATTTTCATATTTCACCATCATTTCGGTTATTGATTGATATTCTTTTATTGTTACTGTTACCCTTTTTTATTATTTCGCCTAATAAGGTACCCAGGTGCCATATGGTACCAATATTTCCCATCTATTAGTTCTAAAAATAATTGTTCCTTATATCCTGTACATACCGGATTTTGGAATAGAAGTTCTCCCCTCCCCCATTTTTCTCTAAGGTGCTAGGACGCGCTAGAGAGGGTGTGAGTGAGTGGAATCCAACAGTAGGAATAAGGGCAACTGTCTAGCCCACAACGAGTGGGTAGTAGATTAGTTGAGCCCGGACCTTGCGGAATCCCGGAGAACCCACACGGAGTTTAAGGATCGAGAGTCGAGCGAAGTTTAGAGAGAGAGTAGAGGTTTTGGAGAGTTTGGCCCCACGAGCTTAGTCGGCATAGAGAGCCGCTAGCCCTCTTGCAACGACGCCAATTTCGTATACATTTCATGTAGTTATTCGAATCCTCAAAAATTCCACCTTCAAACTCTCCAAGAGCTTCGATGACTTGCCTGAGAGCTTGTTGTCTTAGGAATGCGCCAGGCGAGGAATGCACATCTTTGCCTACTGGCAAGGTATCTCTTGAGTTGGATCTACGATCCGACTGGCTGATCCTTGTGGGGCGGGAAGGAGGATACAATTCGTGTGTCACTTGGACTGGAGTGACTGGTTCGTCTCCCAACAGGGACACCATCTTTGGTGGCATGGTGTGAGTTTCTCGCACCGGGGTTGGGGCACCAATGTTATGAGGATGGGGAGAACTCCCCTTTCCTCAATCCATTCTTATAGAGGGATGACGATCATTGTAACTAGTCTGTACCATAATGGGATATGTAATCGATGAGTGTTCCCAGTCTTGCATGGGAGTGGACGATCGAATTCCCATTGATTGTGGTTTGTGATGTAGTGAGCTATTAAGGAATTGATGGTAGGTAGTCAGAGACGTTGTAACCAGGCAAAAGAGTAGGGACCTGGGGGTAGTGTCTGAGTCGGGTTGGAAGAAAGGGAAAGGATGGGTGGCGACAGTGCCGATACTGTGCCGTGGTCTGGGTGCTAGAAAATAATCAATAAAATCTCACTAATCATGTACTCACTCCTGGTCCTTCTTGGACAGTCGTCAGGAGGCTTCTTTAACGTATGGAGGGATCGCTCAACACCACATTCTTTGTAGCACAGAAGAGGGGTCCAACAACTGTAAGTACAACACAAACTGGGTGTATATATAGAAAAAAAGAGAAATCAGAACAAAAAACAAGGAAAATAGCCGATGGATGGTGGCAATGGAAACAGGAAGAATGTTGAGAACTCGGCTAAGAAACAATAAGGCAAAAAAAATGTCCACAAGGTAACAATAAAATCAATAATTGAGGCCCATAAGGTCAATATCAACCATCAACCTCGCTTCTCTACCGCATATCCGTCGTCCTAACTCCCGTCCCGTCATTCTATCCTCTTCTCCTGATCCGTCGCTGTCCATCGAGCTCAAAATCGTGTGAATTGGTAGAGATTTGGGGGAGATATGGGGGAAATGGTGGATATCCGTGAATTTTGGGGAAGTAGCAATATGGGTCTTGAGAAAAAAGCTGGAAAAAAATTGAAAAAAAATGTGGAAATGTCCCGTGGGCATTGTGAATGTGTCGGAGACTTGAGGGTGCTCGTTGGAGCCTCGAAAAACGTGGTTCTGGCCTTGTTTGTGTGGTACTTGCTGTGCCCTCCTACAACGTCGGGATGGATGGGTCAGCCACGGGTACTTGGTGCTCCTCAATGGAGCATACCATGTGCGCAGTTGCAACTTGCAAGGTGGGTGAGAACTTTGTATAGTTGCCATCGGTTACTTGGCATTTGCAGCGTGAACATACCAGTAGTGGATTGATATCATGAGCGTACAATGAGGACTGACTAGCGGGGCCTTCGGTGACTTGGCATTCCCAAAGGGAACGTACCGTTGGCAAGGGAATATGATGACTGATGAGGGAGGGAACAGACAATGGATGGATGGCTACTTGGCACTCGCATAGCGAGCGTACCAGCATCATGGGAATGTGGGCCTCAGAGTATTCACGATCTCTAAGATTGTGATATGATGTTGTCCATCGAGCACTGGGGGGAGAGCTGAGTGATGAAGACCCATAGGATACAGGTTCCATAGGATGATATACAAGTCGAGAGTCTTTGACTCATGACTTCAAGTTCTCATTGGTGAGGACCACTGGAGGACTCGACATAACCAGACTTATAGGACATGTTGCAGGTTGTACAGTCACACAGGTTCAGTTGAGTCACAAGAAGGGGTTGTTACAAGGGATGGCACACAAGACAGTTGTAGAGAGTAGTTGTAGTTAGCAGGAACTGCCTTTGGTGGTTTCTGTACAAGACATGTGACTATCTACAAATGGAAGGGTCGTGGGAAATCCCGCAAAACACAAGTAACCTCGGCCAGCACCAAAACCCCAATGGGGAAAGCTTTGCACGAGGGGGGAAAAGGAGTAGAACAAGTAAGGAGGGTAGGGTATCAGGATAGAGGGCGAAAGGGAGAGAGAGGGGAAGTCTTTGACTATGCGATGGATATGGACGTTGGAGACTCTGTATCTGTAACACTCCTGGTCTGAGTCACTGAGGCCGAAGCCCCCCACCATGGAGACAACTCCTTCGTCTCACTTCTGGTCTCTAACAGCGTTAGTATTTGCTTTAAGGATGATTTATTCACACTTACTGGCACACTTGGCAGACATGGACAGTTTTCCCTTCAATCTCCACCAAGTCAGTAAATACTGATGATAAATCACACAGTCCATGCATTTTCTTGGACTCAAGAAACACCTGTGCAACAAGTGTATCCTGCTCTCTGAATACATCTGTGCTTTCCTTAGCACCTGGAGCATCATTGACTTTGTCATCTCCCTCACTTCCTTTGCTCTGAGCTTCATCGTCTGCATTTTTATTCTGAGACCTCATGCTGTCTGCTTCCTTGACATGAGCTTGGGCTCTCTTGTGGGCTTGGCCTTTCCTGTGTTGCTTCCTATGCTTCCAGGGAATGTTGTGAGGCTCAGTCTGACTGTTGGAGACATCGGCATCAGACTCAGTGGTTGACAGTGCATGGGACAAAACATTTTTCCATCTCTTTCTGGTGTTACCATGGTAGGCCGACAGTTTCTTGTTATTCAGATTGAGACCAAACTTGGATAATGATTGCAGTGTTGCTTGGGATGCATTTCCACTGCTACCTGGTTGATTGGAATTTGCTGAAGTGCCAGCCCTTGTTTTTGCAGCAAGTTTTTGTCGCTGAAAGACATCAAGAGGATTTTCTCATGTCACCAGCTTCACAGTGTGCTTTGGTCTCCCAGTATCCTGAGTCCCTTGCAGAAATCCTGGTAAGTTGCTATTGATAATATCTCCTTGTGGACTGGAGATGCATGGTACTTTGTCTGATGGACTGTACACAAATTGACCTGGCTGTTTGGCAGCATCACACAGATTCCCATCAGGGCCAAGCATGGGATTATTCAGGTCGGTATGCCATCCAGTGTCACTACCATCACAGGAAGAAGTCATACCAGTGTATCCAAGTACCAGCGAAGTCCAGAGCATGGAGGCAAGACAGTAAAGACATTTATGAGAGTAAATATTCTATTTGTTTTTTCTCAGACATCCCCGTTCTCTCTGTTGACTGAAACTAGTCTACTTCATTATATATGCATACAAGATGTGGGAGAGGAATACATTTTCCTCTCTGAAATGCATCCAGTTATGATGTGATGGGGTCAGGTCAACACCTGATTTATGAAACAGTTCGGTGGTTTGGTTTGGTTTGAACCTGGTTCACAAAATTCCAACATCATAGAGAACCCAAACTGAACCATGGTTCTGGTTCATCCTGATTCAGTTCATGGTTGTCAGGGCACAGCCCTTGACCCCACTCACCCTCAGACACCCTCACCCTTTCCCTAACCACCCTCTCCCCACATTTCCCCATTCCCCCTATCCTTCCCCCACTGTTTCACACAATGATGCACACACGCAAACCCATTATGGAAAGTCGGCAGCAAGCAGGAACTGTATAGTTCCTAGGGTCCTTTTGTGTCAGCCTCACAGGGGGCTGAGAAGCTTACCCTTCTTCTCAGCTTATTCCCTGTGAAGGCTGAGGCTAGTCCCCTCAGCGACTTTGAGGAGTTAACAGCCAGGGAGAGCACCCCAGCTTCCACACCCAGCCTTGCCCTCCGGCCACTCCCAGCTGGGGTCCGGATCCTGACAATGGTTCATTCATGGTTCGAACCGGTTCACTGTGAACTTTGTTGATGAGCGACACTTGTGATCTCGGAGCTGGACTATAAGGGTGAAGCTCAGTGTCAGCTAATATGCATGAAGAACTGATTGTATTACCTATAAGCGTGAAGCTAGAGGTAATGTACATAGTGTAAGTTACAATAGTAAATGAAACAGTAATAAAGGACTGTTGTAACTAACCTCAGTGTCAGCTAATATGCGTGAAGAACTGAGGGAAAAGGAAATGAATTCAAATGAATGAATATATCCGTGGCCTGGCATGGGTTAGTCCGAAATAATATAAAAGAGGTGTTGTGACTAAGTAGTCACGCTACCACGGGAATGTGGCTGTCCAGGTGAGTTCCTCACTCAGATGTGGGAATGTGGCTGTACGAAAACTCGTCTGGCCTCCCATAGCACACGGTTCCTCCAACAAACTTTGGTACCCCTAGTTGTTACACATGCCCACATCATACCCTACCGGGCCCTCAGCCCCAGGTGACATACCCAGATGCTCTTGACCCCGAGTCAGTCCCTGACACACAACCACCTTGGTGCCCATGAACCTGCATGATGCCAGACACCAAACTGGCTGCCTTGCATGATGCATGATGGACCTCCAACCCCAGCCGGACCAGCTGGTCAGCATGACATGTGACTGGTAGTACATCATGCCAGTACAGTATTGTGGCCACTGTGGGAAAGTGAGAAGCTAACCTTCTTCTCACTTTCTTACCCACAGTAGTGTTTTGCCCTGAGATGGGCTGTTACAGGTTAGGTTGTGGGTTGTAGAGAGGGGTCATCCCCTGACAGTGGCTTGAGTATATCCTTCACTGCAAAACATCATATCCAAAAATACCGAGCCCAAAACCATTCTTTTTAGCATCATTACCACTTGTGATACTGTCATGACCCGGCGTTCCCCGGGGCCAGACAACCTCCTCCCTGACCTTCTCCCACGCCCAAACACTCCCCGCTGTAGGAGAAATAATATTCAAAGAATAAAACAATGATCTATCAGAATAGTCAACGAACAGGTGACAAGTTCAGATGTTTAACAGATCTCATGATCTTTATGAGACTGGACAGACATTAGAAGATCATTATAAATTATCTACACCCATGTAGAATGAGATTTAATCTACTACAAGCATGCCTAGAACCTGGCATAGGTGTAATATTCAAAGAATATATCCCTACAACAAGAAAATAGCACATAGACGGCAGAATAAGAAGGAACATTGGGAAAGAAATGTAAATATCTCGGGAACCAGTAAACCTTGGACTGTAATCTTTTTACCATCTGAAAGAACTGTTTCTTAACTTTATCCACGGTTTTGTTTCATTCTAAAAGCTTCAAAACTGACGGAGATATTGCTCAAACGGCGAAACACCTTATAATTCATATATATTTATTTGCTAATTCTTACAAAAAGTAATGTGACTCAAGGGAAATATATTGGCGCCCGGAAGTCTGGCGGACCGAATACCATATGACAGAGTATTCCCCGGCGCGGGCGGACAGTTTTTGATCGCATCAGAAGAGGAGAAAATGCTAAAAAAACGGATCTTGTATATTTTCCCATGATTCATCAAAACTTTTTGATTTTAAGCTCAAATAAATCGGAACAAAGGAATGATTGATGATCTGGATCTCGAATCATAAGCATGAAGTGATTCAGAAGTCCGTGGATCAGTTAATTAATTGGGAAGGCTCTAGAACATTAGTAATGATGCGGCTTCACAAAAAGGGGTCAAATAGAGAACAGTCTAGAAAGTTCCTTTATAGCCGAGTCATTTCTAAAGATAACCGTTCGTAATTAAGGCGGTGTAGAGCATAGCTTCAGCGCTACAAGATCCCGCTAAGATCGGCCCAAAAAACAAAGAAATGAATTACTTATTGCTGAGTCATGTCCTAAGTCCATTATTAAGCTTACACAGCCCAAGCCCCTATATCATTCTAGAACTATCTATAATACAACTGTAGCACATGTAACTAGTGCAAGGCGTGGGAGTAGAGAGGCCTCTGAAAAGCATAAAAGGCTGCCGCTTCTGCCCCCTCTCAAACCTCAGGTAGAAATAAAAGTTTAATTCTCCTCACCAGTGGTTGGTTCGTTTGCTCCAAAAGATAAAAGCAAATATTAGTTGTTAGCTAATATAAAACTAACACGTCACTCTAAGCATGAGTTAGGGTCAGTTAGACACAGCTGAACAAAAGTGTCATAGTGAGAATTAGTGAGAATTTGGTGGAGGGACTTCTTAATTGAATAATCTCTCAGCAATACTTGGTTATCACACCACAGGAGAAAAGTGAGCGATCCTGAACCTGCTAGATAACTAGCACGCACTCTAAGCAATAGAAAGAGCAGTTTGGTCACTCCTGTATTGAGTAACATTTATTGCGGAATTATTTTATTAGTAGTTTTCCTTCAGTAAATTATCAGGAAAATCACGTCCTACTGAAAAGTGGTATATCTAGGTGTAATATTGACTAGAAATCATAGTAAAGTCAATATAAAATTTTATCCATAGACAATCTATATGTCAGGTGAGATCATTGGGGGGTGTTTATTGTTGTTTAGTGTCAGGGCACATACCCTGACTCAGCCTGGACCCGGACCCGTGTCCGGACCTGCTCCACTTCCCGCGCACTTCCTGTGCCGCACGCTCCGCGCGCCGCATGATCCGACCCCGGATCCCACCTCATGTGACTTCCGGGTATCCCCGGAAGTTTTTGCCATATTGGGCCACTGTGGGAAAGTGAGAAGTTAACCTTCTTCTCACTTTCTTACCCACAGTAGCTATGCCCTGAGATGGGCTGTGTTTACAGGCCAGACTGTGGACTATAGAGAGGGGTCATGGGGACCTGGGGTCCGTTCCTGTCAGGGGACGGACCCTGGGTCCCCATGACCCCTCTCTCTATAGCCCACAGCCCAACCCGTAACAGCCTAGTCTCAAGGCAAAGAGCTACTGTGGGTAAGAAAGTGATATAAACAAAGGGGCAAGTAGATACACTTGCCTACTGTGGGTAAGAAAGTGAGAAGAAGGTTAACTTCTCACTTTCCCACAGTGGCCCCAATATGGCGAAAACTTCCGGGGATACCTGGAAGTCACATGAGGTGGGATCCGGGGTCGGATCATGCGGCGCACGGAGCGTGCGGCGCAGGAAGTGCGCGGGAAGTGGAGCGGGTCCGGACACGGGTCCGGGTCCAGGCTAAGTCAGGGTATGTGCCCTGACAGTTCCCTGACATTTAGACAGTGAACAATCATATATTTGGCAACCAAAACATGGTCAGTACGCAAATCAGCACAAACTCTAATATCGTTATTGGACATAGGAAACTGGTTACATAAGGTGATCCAGCTCCGCTCCTTCACCGCACACTCCGCTCGCCGCCCGTCGCCGTCTAACCACTTCCCACCACCTCTCCACAACTCCTCTCCTAATTGTCGTTGAACGACCTAGCGGTGCAGAGCGCCATGACCTGTTGTCCCATGTTTCGCTGCACCTTGTTACCTCGCAGCGAAGGTCACGCTTGACCTTTGCTGTCTTGAACACGTGCTCTTTGTTTGTTTTCCTCCTTCTTTTCTCTGCCTGCAATCTCCGCGAGATCTGGCGACTTATTCCCTATTCAGTTCCCTAGCGCTTATATACAGCTTGTAACTAATGCTTGTACAGTAGTTCGAAATCAACTAGAATTCACCCCTAAGCTTACCTCTGTCCCCTGTAAGACCTCTGACCTTCTGAAGTATCGGGACCACGTCGAGAACGAGGTGCAATGCTCCTCCTCGAGTTGTTGAAGCCAAAATCCCGGCTCACTCGGCCTCGAGATCAGTGGGGTTTATCCCTCGCTAAAGCTCGGTCATGTGTAGGACACCTTTACCACTAGCGGGCAATGTTCGGTCACCTACGGCTACCATTGGTGAAGATTTGCATGGTTCTGACAGTATTTCAAACTCCCTATCGCTCTTGACGCCCTTACGATGTCACGACATATGACTCGCTCGCAGGTCAGGAACGCTGCAGCAGGACCTTCTACGATGCCTTATAGAGACTACAGCTCTAGTACGCCATTTGAAAGAGGTAGGACAGAGGAGAGACAATTTGAGAGTTTTACGGCGGGCAATGAGTACTACCCACGTTCCTCAACCCCCAGAAGGCGACGCTGAGATGCTAGCAAAAGCGACTCGGACGACGACTTTAAGGGTGGTAACGAGGGCAAGGAAACAGCTCAGGCTCCGCCACCACTGGTGACTGAGAGAAGGACTTCAGGCACTGCAGCTGAAGCAGCCGCTGTGGCTACTGAAGACAATGGTGAGGATGACATCGAGGAAATCAATCCCGAGGAAGTCGATCCGAAGGATAAAGTCAACTTCATGCTCACCAGAGCAATCTCGGAACTAACCCGCACTACCCGCAGCATCCGCCTATCATCCCTACACCTCCACCACCAGCACCACCTCCTCTGCCTCCACGCCGCGAACCCCCCTGTAAAAAAGTCTGCGAACCTGACCAGTTCGATGGATCAGACCCTAAAAAACTCTGCACATTCTTCGTTCAATGTGAAGTAAATTTCAAAACTTGAGCCTACACCTTCCCCGATGAATCCGACAAGGTGTTGTATGCGGTGTCATACCTAAAAGGGCCGGCCCTCGACTTATTCGAGCCCGACCTCCTCTGCCGTCATCGCCTAGGTCGAGAACCACGTTGGATGAACAACTGGGAAAGGTTTGTGCACGAGTTAGAGCGCAACTTCGGCCCGCACGACCCTATCGGCGAGGCC
This sequence comes from Cantharellus anzutake, assembly GCF_015039405.1. Lineage (NCBI taxonomy): Eukaryota > Fungi > Basidiomycota > Agaricomycetes > Cantharellales > Hydnaceae > Cantharellus > Cantharellus anzutake. Next base: position 61,258 of record NW_024067116.1, read on the forward strand.
AAAGAGTTGTTATTCAACCTCACGATGAAGGATGGGCAGCGAGTTGGTAAATACGTAATTGAATTCAACCGCTATGCGGGCAAATTGGATAATTTCGGCGAAGGGGCACTCCGCACCATGTTCTATCGTGGATTACCCGATTGAATTAAGGACAAGATCACTCGTTTCGGTAAGCCCATGTCGTTATATGACTTATGAGACCTAGCCAAAGATATCAACGGCCGCCACTGGGATCGTAAGGTTCAGACCGAGTGGTGCAACAAGCCCGTTCACGATGCTAACGACAAATCGCTGCATAAATCCTCTCCCGCAAAACACCAACACCCTTCCGACCCCCCACCTAACCCTAGTAACAAAACACCGAAGGACAAGGAGTCCAATGGCAAACCAAAACCTGACCTCGCTGCAAAACTCGACAAAAATGGCAGGCTCACAAAGGAAGAGTGCCAACGCCGCTTCAATAATAAGCTTTGTATGTTCTGCGGAAAGGCCAGTCATGTAGCTAAGGATTGCTACAAGGCTGGCTCTAGCGCTTCCAAGGCTAGAGCAGCCAAGGTGGCAACACCTGAACTGGAGTCAGACTCGTCGTCTGACCCAAAAAATTAGCCGGCAACCATCCGGACCACGCACGATCGGATGGTTGTGGTCAACTGGTTCATGCGCAGAGGGAGGTGTGCTTGAACGCATCTGCCCTCTCCAGCCCCAATTCTTTCTCTGTCCCGGTTTCTGTCAGGGCACACCCGCCTGACCCAGGTCCACCCGGACCCACCCGGCCACACCACACCCGCTCCCCGCTGTCCAACCCTCTCCCTCCTCCTTCCTCTGTCTCTCCTCCCCGTTTCCTTTTCTCTCTTTCTTCCCCTTTTCTTTATCTCATTCCTCTCATCTTCCTTTTCTTGTTTATTTCCTTCTATCTACATGGACCACCTTCCTTTGTATCAATGTACTATTGACCCGCCCGGCCCACACACCCCGGACGGCTCCCCGCTGTGCCCAACACGTGCGCATGCAGCGGACGCTCTCGGGATCCCCCACGGGGATACCCGGATGCCTGCAGCTGCCTCCGAGGGTGACGTGGCACTCGTCATGTGACTCAAGCCGCATGTACATAAATGTACCTGAAGTGGGAACCGAAGAAGTAACCTTCTTCTCACATTCTCCACTTCAGGTAAGTAGTATAGTTTTCCCTTTTAATAACAATAACACATTCTCCACTTCAGTCTAAGTGGCCAGGGACTGCTGTCCCTCCCCGGACCCGCCAGCACGCGCGCCCGGTTTGCACCCCGTGAGGGCCCTTCTGCCGGGCGATACATCCGGACCCCCTCTACCCCGGACGCGTCCCTGACAGCAGAAGAAGGTTTCAACCTCATCTCCCCCGCCTCCCCCATCTCCCCTGTCTCCCCAGCCATGGTGTCAGAAGAGCAGTATGAAGAACTGCTGGCTCGCTTCCAAGAGCTCCAGGCCATTGTGGAGAGCCAGGCCCACAACCACCCCCCACCCGCACCTGCACCTACACCCGCCCCTGCGCCTGCCCCCACACCCGCACCTGCACCCAGACCCAAACCACCTAAGGTCGCCCCCCCCACTCCCTTCTCAGGAGCTAGCGAGGACCTCGACCGTTTTAAGGCCGAGTGCGGGATTTATTTCCACGTTCGCGCGGCTGAGTTCCCCACCGCCCTCTCCCAGATCCTTTTCGTGTTGTCTTACATGAAAGGAGGACCCGCAGGGGCATGGGCCACGCAACGCACAATCACGCTGCTGACGGCCGGCTCCCCCCCCCTCACCATGGACGAGTTCAACACAGAACTCGATGCCATGTTCCAGGACCCGAACCGGGAGGCCACAGCCAGACAGAAGCTGGCAGCCATCCGCCAGGGAAGCGACTCCGTGGACAAAGTGATCCAGGAGTTTGAGATATTGGGACCCGCCTCAAGGCTGGGTGACGTAGGACTAGTCGACCGCTTCGAGCAGGCGATTAACTCCTGCCTCTGGGAGAGCATATACCGGCTCCGCCCCATGCCCACTACCTGGGCCGAGTGGAAACGCGAAGCCACGCTCCTGGACAACCAGTGGCGACGGTTCCAGGCCACTCAATCGCGCGCGTTCCCACCCAAACCCACGCTCCCGCCAACCCGACCATCGTCGATCATGACCCCACCACAGGCACGACCCACGCCCGGGCCCCCACGACTTGCACCACTGCCTCCACCCTCCACCCCAGTAGCCCGCCCCACGACAGGGACAGGCCCCCAACCGATGGACCTCGACTGCTCGAGGACTGACCAAAGACGGTGCTACAACTGTAACACCCAAGGGCACATCCTACGAGACTGTCCGCACCCCAGAGTCCGCCGGGTGCGACGTCTCCACCCTGAGGATCTTCGGGCGCTGATGGAAGGGCTGAAGAGGCAGTTAACTGAAGAGCCAGAGACAGAAGGGACAGAGCCAGAGACAGAGGCTCAGGGGGATTTTCAGGAAGGCGGCCGGTGAGGGATGCGTCCCGGGCGCTGTAGGAGAAATAATATTCAAAGAATAAAACAATGATCTATCAGAATAGTCAACGAACAGGTGACAAGTTCAGACGTTTAACAGATCTCATGATCTTTATGAGACTGGACAGACATTAGAAGATCATTATAAAATATCTACACCCATGTAGTATGAGATTTAATCTACTACAATCATGCCTAGAACTTGACATAGGTGTAATATTCAAAGAATATATCCCTACAACAAGAAAATAGCACATAGACGGCAGAATAAGAAGGAACATTGGGAAAGAAATGTAAATATCTCGGGAACCAGTAAACCTTTGACTGTAATCTTTTTACCATCTGGAAGGACTGTTTCTTAACTTTATCCACGGTTTTGTTTCATTCTAAAAGCTTCAAAACTGACGGAGATATCGCTCAAACGGCGAAACACCTTATAATTCATATATATTTATTTGCTAATTCTTACAAAAGGTAATGTGACTCAAGGGAAATATATTGGCGCCCAGAAGTCTGGCGGACCGAATACCATATGATAGAGTATTCCCCGGCGCGGGCGGACAGTTTTTGATCGCATCAGAAGAGGAGAAAATGCTAAAAAACCGGATCTTGTATATTTTCCCATGATTCATCAAAACTTTTTGATTTTAAGCCCAAATAAATCGGAACAAAGGAATGATTGATGATCTGGATCTCGGATCATAAGCATGAAGTGATTCAGAAGTCCGCGGATCAGTTAATTAATTGGGAAGGCTCTAGAACATTAGTAATGATGTGGCTTCACAAAAAGGGGTCAATTAGAGAACAGTCTAGAAAGTTCCTTTATAGCCGAGTCATTTCTAAAGATAACCGTTCGTAATTAAGGCGGTGTAGAGCATAGCTTCAGCGCTACAAGATCCCGCTGAGATCGGCCCAAAAGACAAAGAAATGAATTACTTATTGCTGAGTCATGTCCTAAGTCCATTATTAAGCTTACACAGCCCAACCCCCTATATCATTCTAGAACTATCTATAATACAAATGTAGCACATGTAACTAGTCGAGGCGTGGGAGTAGAGAGGCCTCTGAAAAGCATAAAAGGCCACCGCTTCTGCCCCCTCTCAAACCTCAGGTAGAAATAAAAGTTTAATTCTCCTCACCAGTGGTTGGTTCATTTGCTCCAAAAGATAAAAGCAAATATTAGTTGTTAGCTAATATAAAACTAACACGTCACTCTAAGCGTGAGTTAGGGTCAGTTAGACACAGCTGAACAAAAGTGTCATAGTTAGAATTAGTGAGAATTTGGTGGAGGGACTTCTTAATTGAATAATCTCTCAGCAATACTTGGTTATCACACCACAGGAGAAAAGTGAGCGATCCTGAACCTGCTAGATAACTAGCACGCACTTTAAGCGATAGAAAGAGCAGTTTGGTCACTCCTGTATTGAGTAACATTTATTGCGGAATTATTTTGTTAGCAGTTTTCCTTCAGTAAATTATCAGGAAAATCACATCCTACTGAAAAGTGGTAAATATAGGTGTAATATTGACTAGAAATCATAGTAAAGTCAATATAGAATTTTATCCGTAGACGATCTATACATCAGGTGAGATTGTTTGGGGGGTGTTTATTGTTGTTTAGACAGTGAACAATCATATATTTGGCAACCAAAACACGGTCAGTACGCAAATCAGCACAAACTCTAATATCGTTATTGGACGTAGGAAACTGGTTACATAAGGTGATCCAGCTCCGCTCCTTCAGCGCCTGTAGAAGATAGCTCGTGTAAATACCGCAGCGCGCGTGAGTCAACGCCAATGCCAAAGCTTCACCGAGTTATTGCCAAGAAGAGGAGAAAAAACGCATCCTCGACCCGTGAGAGTAAGAGAACCATAGAGACGGCACCCGAAGTGGCAGTATCCCCGCCAGCCATCTATGTCCTCTCCAAGCAATCCCCCAGATCCCTCAACCTTATGGTGAAACTAACTGCCCTGACCTCCCTCGCGTCAGTGTCGGTATCAGCCCTCCTAGATTCAGGAGCCACTGGGAACTTCGTAAGCCCTGAGTTCGTCCGGAAGCACAAGCTCGAGACAACCCCTCTCCCGCAACCCATTCCCGTCCGTAACGTTGACGGAACCCCAAACGAGAATGGAGCCATAACCGAAGAGTTGGAAGCCCTCCTGACGTTTGGGCGACACACAGAGCGCGCCCGCTTCGCGGTTGCAAACCTGGGACGACAGTCCCTCATCATAGGGCACTCCTGGCTGCTACACCACAACCCAGAGGTAGACTGGGCTCGGCAGAAAGTCGTCATGTCCCGCTGTCCGTCCGCCTGTAGACAGCCGCGAGCACGAAACGACCAGGACCCTGTACTAGAGCCGGGGGACGGGATCTACGCTGCAATCATCCCCCCTGGCTGGGGACACGACCTAAGGGCCACCACGACCCCCTCTCAGCGGATGGCCCAGGAGGCCCGTGACCCGGACGCAGAGCCCGCATCGTTCGAGACGCTGGTCCCAGAGCACTACCAGGACTTCCGGGATGTGTTCTCAAAAGAGGCCTTCAACCAGTTGCCCCCCCGGAAGCCCTGGGACCACGCTATAGACCTGGTACCAGACGCCAAACTGCCCAGAGGGAAGACCTTCCCCCTCTCGCGCCTGGAGCAGAAAGAACTGGACGAGTTCCTGCGTGAGAACCTGCAGAACGGGCGGATACGACCGTCTAAGTCTCCGATGGGTGCACCAGTCTTCTTTGTCAAGAAGAAGGACGGATCGCTGCGCCTGGTACAGGACTACCGGAAGCTGAACGAGATCACCGTGAAGAACTCGTACCCACTCCCACTCATCTCGGACGTCCTCGCCCGCCTCCGGAATGCCAAATACTTCTCTGCCCTGGACTTACGCTGGGGGTTTAACAACGTCCGGATCAAAGATGGGGATGAGTGGAAGGCAGCATTTGCGACCAACCGAGGGCTGTTTGAGCCTATGGTAATGTTCTTCGGGCTGTGTAACTCCCCCGCGACTTTCCAAACTATGATGAATGACATCCTTAGGGATTTCATCGACCGGGAAGTCGTTATCTGCTACATGGACGACATTCTCATCTTCACGGCCACCCTGGAGGAGCACCGGAAGGTCGTCCGAGAAGTCTTGGAGACGCTGCGAAAAAGGAGGCTCTTCCTGAAACCAGAAAAATGCAAGTTTGAGCAGACCCGGATCAAGTACCTCAGCCTTGTCATCTCGGAGGGTAGCGTTGCCATGGACCCCGTAAAGGTCCGTGGAGTCCTTGACTGGCCAACCCCAACCAAAGTGAAGGAAGTGCAGTCCTTCCTGGGGTTTGTGAACTTCTATCGCCGGTTCATCAAAGACTTCTCTGAGAAGGCACGCCTGCTCCACAAGCTGACCCGAAAGGCCCAAACCTGGAACTGGGGCACGGACGAAGACGACGCCTTCCGTGCCCTCAAAGAAGCTGTCACCACTGCCCCAGTTCTCTCCTTCCCCTCCGACTCCGGCCGCTTCAAACTCGAATGCGACGCCTCCAACTTTGCAACCGGTGCGGTCCTCTCCCAACTCCAACCTGACAGGGAGTTCCACCCGGTGGCATTCATGTCCAAGAGCTTTACGGACGTGGAACGTAACTACGAAGTGTATGACAAAGAGATGCTCGCGATTGTCCGAGCCCTTGAGGAATGGCGACACTTCCTAGAGGGTGCTGAAGAGAAGGTCGAGGTCTACACCGATCACCGCAACCTGGGGTACTTCCGGATGGCCCAGAGGCTAAACCGCTGCCAGGCCCGATGGTCCCTGTTCCTCTCCCACTTCCACTTCACCCTCGTCCATCGCCCTGGGAAGCTCATGGGAAAACCGGATGCGCTTTCCCGCCGTGCTGACCACCCGAAAGGGAAAGATGACAACGAAGGGTTGACCCTCCTCCAACCAGCCTGGTTTGAAGCCCGTGCAACAGAGGGATTCTCGTTGGAAGGCGAGGAGGTAGGCATCTTAGACCAGATACGCAGGGCAAGAGACCATGATGAGAGGGTAGTAAAAGCCATGCGAGAACTGGGAGAGGGGACGCTAAGGTCGGATGAATGGGAAAGACAAGGCGAATTGGTCTTGTACCGGGGAAGGGTATATGTCCCAAAAGACCCCCAACTCCACCATGACCTAGTGAGGCTACACCACGATGCGCGGGCGACAGGGCACCCGGGGCGGTGGAAAACCCTGGAACTTGTCTCCCGCGACTACTGGTGGCCCCGGATGGCGGAGTATGTCAGGCGGTATGTACGCGGGTGCGACACCTGCAACTGTGTCAAATCCTTCCCCTCACGAAAGGTTGGGAAGCTTACCCCGAACAAAGTCCCTACCCGTCGTTGGCAGGTAATTTCAGTGGATATGGTGGGAGAGCTCCCAGAGTCCAAGGGGTATAATGCCATCCTGGTGGTAGTGGACCGCCTGTCCAAACGTATCCACGTGGTCCCCACTGTGACGACCGTAGACTCGGAGGGCATCGCACGACTCTTCCTAGAGCATGTCTGGAAGCATCACGGGCTCCCTGAGGAGATCCTCAGCGACAGAGGAAGCGCTTTCGTCTCCCGCTTCTCGAAAGAGCTTGCGGATCTCCTAGGTGTAAAGCTAACCCCCTCGACGCCCTACCACCCCCAGACAGACGGACAGACCGAGCGGGTCAACCAAGAGATTGAAGCGTACCTCCGGGTGTTTGTCAACCATCGACAAGACGACTGGGCAGATTGGCTCCCGCTAGCGGAATTTTCCTACAACAACCGCATCCACTCATCCACCCACCGAACCCCTTTCGAACTCGACACCGGCCAGCACCCCAGAATGGGGATGGAACCCACACGTACGTCCGAAGTGGAAGCCGCTGACGCGTTTTCGTCAAGGATGATGAAAATGCAGGAGGAGGCGAAAGCCGCACTGGAACACGCAGCGGACGAGATGGCCCGTTACTACGACCGAGACCGTGAGGCAGCCCCAGAATATCGAGAAGGTGACCAAGTCTGGCTCAGCGCCCAGAACTACACGACCGACCGTCCAACCAAAAAGCTGGACCACAAATGGCTTGGCCCCTTTAAGATCGTCAAAGTCGTCTCCCCAGCCGCTGTCAAACTCCAACTCACCGCACGACAGAAGGGAGTTCACCTGGTCATGTCCATAACCAACATCAGGCCACACCGCCCGGACGATATCGCAGAACGACCCACTGACCCCCGCCCAGGCCCGGAACTCGTAGATGGAGAAGAAGAGTACGAGGTCGAGAAGGTATTGAACTCCAAGTGGCTACGCCGGAAACTCTGGTATCTGGTAAAATTTGTTGGCTGGCCGAGCTCAGAGAACCAGTGGCTCCAGCGGGACCACTTAGCCCATGCCCCTGACCGGATCGAGGAATTCCACAGGACGCATCCCCTAGCCCCGGGGAGAGAGAGAGAGAACCACCTGACCGCTTCGAGGCGAAGCGGCTTAAGGAGGGGGTGATGTCAGGGCACACCCGCCTGACCCGGGTCCACCCGGACCCACCCGGCCACACCACACCCGCTCCCCGCTGTCCAACCCTCTCCCTCCTCCTTCCTCTGTCTCTCCTCCCCTTTTCCTTTTCTCTCTTTCTTCCCCTTTTCTTTATCTCATTCCTCTCATCTTCCTTTTCTTGTTTATTTCCTTCTATCTACACGGACCACCTTCCTTTGTATCAATGTACTATTGACCTGCCCGGCCCACACACCCCGGACGGCTCCCCGCTGTGCCCAACACGCGCGCATGCAGCGGACGCTCTCAGGATCCCCCACGGGGATACCCAGATGCCTGCGGCTGCCTCCGAGGGTGACGTGGCACTCGTCATGTGACTCAAGCCACATGTACATAAATGTACCTGAAGTGGGAACCGAAGAAGTAACCTTCTTCTCACATTCTCCACTTCAGGTAAGTAGTATAGTTTTCCCTTTTAATAACAATAACACATTCTCCACTTCAGTCTAAGTGGCCAGGGACTGCTGTCCCTCCCCGGACCCGCCAGCACGCGCACCCGGTTTGCACCCCATGAGGGCCCTTCTGCCGGGCGATACATCCGGACCCCCTCTACCCCGGACGCGTCCCTGACAGTTTCCTTTTGTTCCATTGATGGTCAATTTCCTAGTTCAAGGGGGAATGCCCCCGGCTTTCCTTTGTTTTCCACTTCCGGGACTTCTGTCTCCCATTCGCATATGTTCTCTCCTGATGGTCTACTTTCTCCAGACAAATGTGATCCCTCCATTGTTTTCTCTGCTTGTCAGGGGACGGACCCTGGGTCCCCATGACCCCTCTCTACAGTCCACAGTCTAGCCTGTAAACACAGCCCATCTCAGGGCATAATGTCAGGGACCGACCCGGGGTCGAGAGCGCCCGGGTGTATCGCCCGAGGCTGAGGGTCCGGTAGGTATGACGCGGGCGCGCGTAGCAGCGGGCCCGAAGCAGACAAGGGTCCCTGGCCACTAAGACTAAAGTGGGAAATGTGAGAAGAAGGTTGCTTCTCAGTTCCCACTTAGGCTGTGTTTATATACATGTGGTTGAAGGCCACGTGGGAAGCGCCACGTCATCCGAGCGCACAGCCACCTCCGTCTGGGTACCTCCGTAAGAGGTCCTAGGAGCGTCCGGTGTGCGGGGGTCGTCCGGTGTGTCCGGGTTCGGGCACGTTACACTGCAGCCGGGTCAATGGTACATTGATACAAAGGAAGTCGTCCGTGTGATAAGAAAGGAATAAAGAGGAGAGAGAATAGAAAAGAAGGAGAGGAAGGAAGGGAAGGGAGAAAAGGGGAAGAGGGGGGAGGTCAGGAGGAGTGGATGGTGGGGCACCGGGTTAGGTGGGGCCGGGTCAGGCGGGCGTGCCCTGACACATAACTACTGTGGGTAAGAAAGTGTATAGATAAATGAAGAGTAGGCTACACTTGCCTACTGTGGGTAAGAAAGTGAGAAGAAGGTTAACTTCTCACTTTCCCACAGTGGCCCCAATATGGCGAAAACTTCCGGGGATACCCGGAAGTCACATGAGGTGGGATCCGGGGTCGGATCATGCGGCACGCGGAGCGTGCGGTGCAGGAAGTGCGCGGGAAGTGGAGCGGGTCCGGACGCGGGTCCGGGTCCGGGCTAAGTCAGGGTATGTGCCCTGACACCGCTCTCATAGATTCTGGTTCCTCTGACTGTTTTATTGATACAAAACTGATTAATAAAATAAAGATCCCGACCTATACTGTAACCCCTATGCAGCTCCGCTTATTCGACAGCACCACAAACAATGTGATAACCCGCGCCGTCGATCTCCCCATCCATTTTATTACCGGTGATGTTACCCCGATGACATTCTTTGTCACCCCATTGGATGGCTCTTGTGCTATAATCCTTGGACATAACTGGCTCGCCCATTACAATCCGTTGATTGACTGGGTAAAGAGCAGTTTAACTTTCCAGACGTCTGAACAATCCAGTCTGATCCCCCAGAGCTCTCCTGAACCATCGCCGAATGCTGTTCCTCCAGCGGACACATTGGTTCCCGTACCCAAAGACACACCGAGTAATCCCGACCGCCAGGCTCCTTTGATCGAGTTAGTCAGCCCTGCAGCATTTGTCCGCACTGCCCGACTAGAAGGTTCTGTAACCTTCAGCCTGAGCATCCCGTCCCAAGTGAGCGAGCTGTGCTCATCCACCTTGTCCGAGCCCGCCAACCTCGAAGCTGTACCAAAGGTCTATCACGAATTCGCCAATGTGTTTAGCAAAAGCAAGGCTAACACTCTGGCGCCACATTGTGAGTTCGACCTGAAGATCGAGCTAGAGGAAGGTGCGCACCCCCCATTGGGAACCCTGTATTCCCTATCCCCGACCAAACTTGAGGCTCTTCGAGCATTCCTAGACAAGCACCTGGCAACCGGCTTCATTAGGCCGTCTTCATCGGCTCACGCCGCACCGGTGCTCTTCGTCCACAAGAAAGATGGATCGCTCCATCTTTGCGTGGATTTCAGGGGCCTGTCAGGGACGCGTCCGGGGTCGAGAGGGCCCGGGGGTAATATCCGGCACTGAGGCCATCGCGGGGTGTGGAGCGGGCGTGCGTACTGGCGGGCCCGATCCGGGACAGTGGTCCCTGGCCACTCAGACTGAAGTGGAGAATGTGAGAAGAAGGTTACTTCTTCGGTTCCCACTTCAGGTACATTTATGTACATGCGGCTTGAGTCACATGACAGGTGCCACGTCATCCTCGGAGGCAGCCGCAGGCATCCGGGTGTCCCCGTGGGGATCCCGAGAGCGTCCGCTACATGCGCGCATGCTGGGCACAGCGGGAAGCCGTCCGGGGTGTGTGGGCCGGACGGGTCAATAGTACATCGATACAAAGGAAGGTGGTCCGTGTAGATAGAAAGAAATAAACAGGAAGAGGAAGATGAGAAGAACGAAATAAAGAAAGGGGAAAGAAGAGGGAAAAGAAAGGGGAGGAGAGGGAGGAAGGAGGGGGGAGGGGGATAGACAGTGGGGAGCGGGTGTGGTGTGGCCGGGTGGGCCCAGGTGGGCCCGGGTCAGGTGGGTGTGCCCTGACAGGGCCTCAATCGGATTACAAAGAAAGATAGATACCCACTGCCTCGCATAGCAGACCTGCTAGATGCCCTGAGCCGAGCAAAGGTCTATAAGACTGGTGACGTGCACAAGTCATCACTTTACGGATGCAAACTATTCCAGAATGAACTAACCCTCTCACTTTGGACACGACTTGATCTAGCAAATGCTACAGCCTGAACTATGTAGAGTACACAGTAAAGAAGACATTCCCGGTTTCTAAAATTTGATATTTGTACTCAGTGAGAAGTGAGAGGGGCTTTTTTGTTTTGTGCCTGGAAGTGGTTCTTCTTTCAATGCTTGTCACTTGGGAACTGCAACTGAAAATTCGGTAGTAAAATTTTGGCGTGCATGGAATGGCAAAATCAATTCATTCGGAATTTGCCGAGGCCGAAGTGGGAAAGCACGTAAGCGCCCACACCCTTTCCCCTCCAACATTGCACATTATGCCTCTAGGGAAAAAGCGTTGTAGGCGGGATAATCGCCCACGCACAGAGCCGGCTCAGATACCCGCTTCCAACATTCAGAAACCACTTCCATTCACGTGACAACTCGATATGAATTTGGTACCCAAAAATAGTCCTAATTCGTACGGTTCTGACGATATCAAGAACGTCCCAATCGGAGGAGATTTGACGGAGTTCCATGTTGGGCAAGTTAGGCACGGGCATGTGCGGGCGTGGGAATCTCAAGCGGCAACCCAGAATTCCAGCCTCACTCGTTCCCACGGCGTCTAATAAATTGGTAAAAATGCTCATTGGCTGCATAGTAGTTCTATTCAGTCACATTTCCAATTTCGGCTCATAATTCCGTAAATCCATTGAGATATCGCTTATTTTCTCTTATTTTCATATTTCACCATCATTTCAGTTATTGATTGATATTCTTTTATTGATACTGTTACCCTTTTCTATTATTTCGCCTAATAAGGTATCCAGGTGCCATATGGTACCAATATTTCCCATCAATTATTCTAAAAATAATTGTTCCTTATATCCTGTACATACCGGATTTTGGAATAGAAGTTCTCCCCTCCCCCATTTTCTCTAAGGTGCTAGGACGCGCTAGAGAGGGTGTGAGTGAGTGGAATTCCAACAGTAGGAATAAGGGCAGCTGTCTAGCTCACAACGAGTGAGTAGTGGACGCTGAGCCCGGACCTTGCGGAAATCCCGGAGAACCCACCACGGAGTTTTAGGATCGAGAGCATAGCGAGTTTAGTAAAGAAAGTAGGATTTGGAGAGTTTGGCCCCACGAGCTTAGTCGGCATAGAGAGCCGCGAGCCCTCTTTCAGCGTAAGCAAGCAAATAACCTTGGAAAGTACTCTCAGAAGGTAAGGTTCACCATATATTGTTATTGGGTCATGATTCATTACGTTTGTTTCTTTACTAGAAATTACATGTAGACCCATCTCCGACTACAGAGTCAATCCACACAATCCCCCTAGAGCACACACAGACTGTTGGGGACGATGTACTTCCGGATTGGCCTGATGCTAATGTCAATTCCAACTCATATGATGGTGCAAACAGTGATGCGGTGAAGGAGCAGAGCTGGATCACCTTATGTAACCAGTTTCCTACGTCCAATAACGATATTAGAGTTTGTGCTGATTTGCATACTGACCGTGTTTTGGTTGCCAAATATATGATTGTTCACTGTCTAAACAACAATAAACACCCCCCAACAATCTCACCTGACATATAGATTGTCTATGGATAAAATTTTATATTGACTTTACTATGATTTCTAGTCAATATTACACCTAGATATACCACTTTTCAGTAGGACGTGATTTTCCTGATAATTTACTGAAGGAAAACTACTAATAAAATAATTCCGCAATAAATGTTACTCAATACAGGAGTGACCAAACTGCTCTTTCTATCGCTTAGAGTGCGTGCTAGTTATCTCGCAGGTTCAGGATCGCTCACTTTTCTCCTGTGGTGTGATACCCAAATATTGCTGAGAGATTATTCAATTAAGAAGTCCCTCCACCAAATTCTCACTAATTCTCACTATGACACTTTTGTTCAGCTGTGTCTAACTGACCCTAACTCACGCTTAGAGTGACGTGTTAGTTTTATATTAGCTAACAACTAATATTTGCTTTTATCTTTTGGAGCAAACGAACCAACCACTGGTGAGGAGAATTAAACTTTTATTTCTACCTGAGGTTTGAGAGGGGGCAGAAGCGGCGGCCTTTTATGCTTTTCAGAGGCCTCTCTACTCCCACGCCTCGCACTAGTTACATGTGCTACATTTGTATTATAGATAGTTCTAGAATGATATAGGGGCTTGGGCTGTGTAAGCTTAATAATGGACTTAGGACATGACTCAGCAATAAGTAATTCATTTCTTTGTCTTTTGGGCCGATCTTAGCGGGATCTTGTAGCGCTGAAGCTATGCTCTACACCGCCTTAATTACGAACGGTTATCTTTAGAAATGACTCAGCTATAAAGGAACTTTCTAGACGTTCTCTATTTGACCCCTTTTTGTGAAGCCACATCATTACTAATGTTCTAGAGCCTTCCCAATTAATTAACCAATCCACGGACTTCTGAATCACTTCATGCTTATGATCCGAGATCCAGATCATCAATCATTCCTTTGTTCCGATTTATTTGAGCTTAAAATCAAAAAGTTTTTGATGAATCATGGGAAAATATACAAGATCCGTTTTTTTAGCATTTTCTCCTCTTCTGATGCGATCAAAAACTGTCCGCCCGCGCCGGGGAATACTCTGTCATATGGTATTCGGTCCGCCAGACTTCCGGGCGCCAATATATTTCCCTTGAGTCACATTACTTTTTGTAAGAATTAGCAAATAAATATATATGAATTATAAGGTGTTTCGCCGTTTGAGCAATATCTCCGTCAGTTTTGAAGCTTTTAGAATGAAACAAAACCGTGGATAAAGTTAAGAAACAGTTCTTTCAGATGGTAAAAATATTACAGTCAAAGGTTTACTGGTTCCCGAGATATCTACATTTCTTTCCCAATGTTCCTTCTTATTCTGCCGTTTATGTGCTATTTTCTTGTTGTAGGGATATATTCTTTGAATATTACACCTATGCCAGGTTCTAGGCATGCTTGTAGTAGATTAAATCTCATGCTACATGGGTGTAGATAATTTTTAATGATCTTCTAATGTCTGTCCAGTCTCATAAAGATCATGAGATCTGTTAAACATCTGAACTTGTCACCTGTTCGTTGACTATTCTGATAGATCATTGTTTTACTCTTTGAATATTATTTCTCCTACAGTGGACAGCGACACAGACCTTGATGAAACAATCAACCCAGCAATATCCTCAAAGAATGCATTTTCCCAGTGCCTACACGATACTGAGGAACAGCTTGCTCAGTTAGCCAATATCCAGGGAAAAATCCCGGGCAACAAAGTCACATATGCTGGGACCACCATAAACGGTGTACGCTCAGAGCGCAGCCGGTACCGCGATGCAGCAATCAAGAGGACTATTAGTGGGAGGATCCAGGAGATGTGAAAAAGGACAAGGATTGACAGGAAGAAACGCACAATCCTTGATTTTTTCAACCCTCCTCCAACTTCCGGCAAGGAATCTGGGCAGGCCGTTCTCTCAGCCCTCCTGAACAACTTGAGCACAAACTCTAGTGGGAGGAACAGTGCTATAACACAGATAGATCTCACCCAAGGAGAGGACGAAAAAGAGACCTGCAGCTCTGAGGCTGCTGAGAGCAATGTGTTTGTTGCCGAGATGGAGATGCACGATATCTCCCCTGATGACCAACAGTCAGAGTCCACCTGGAGCCCCACCCACAGCCCAGCAGACACTCCCTTGAGTGTCCTAAACCAGTTTTCAGTGACCCACAACAATACCCCGGAAAAAATTGATGACATGCTGCCGGAGCCACATATTCCACCAGTACCAGTCATAGCCCAGGGAAGGCCTCTTGGAACAGAGGAAGAACCCTCAAAGGCCCATTTTCATTCACGGCCCTATGTTCCCCCACCCAAGAAGAAAGATGCTGCTGAGGCCGCATGCACGCTTGATGAAATCCTGAAGCTGCCCCGGAAAACAGGAAGGGGTTACAAGAGTGTTGATATCAACCTCATGGTGCAAGTGGGAGTCCAGCAGATGGCTCAGCTCCTTCATCTGTACGGTTCTTCAGTCAATAATGGAGATGCTGGCTGGATTGGGGCATCACTGACAGTTGCGAAGGTGTGGAATCATGGGAATTCTTATGCTGCACGTCTACAGAGCTGGTGCCGGACTTTTCTCCTTGATAAATCATTACCAGAGAACCCATATGGCTGCTGGGGATCATCAGTTCTGGTGACAGATGAAGATTTGAAAGCAGAACTGGAAACTCACCTTCGCAGGCTTGGCCCATATATCTCTGCATCAGACATTGTGGAGTTCCTCAACACTCCGGAGATGAAAGAACGCATGGAACGTGAAAAACCTATCTCTCTATGCACTGCACAGAGGTGGCTACACATAATGGGATACCGGTGGCGCAAGGAGAAGAAGGGCCAGTATTCTGATGGCCACGAGCGTGAAGATGTTGTCAACTATTGGCAGACAGTGTTTCTGCCTGCAATGGCTGAATATGCGAAGTCAACAAGGAAGTGGGACATGAATGGGGAAGAGGAACTACCTGAATCACCACCAGAACAACACACTGTTCTTTGGTTTCATGACGAATCAATCTTTTATGCACACGATCGCCGCAGGGTTCGCTGGGTACACAACTCGGAGACCCCTAAACCTTATCCAAAGGGTGAAGGGGCTTCTCTGATGGTTTCCGATTTTGTTTCAGCTGACTATGGTTGGCTGAAGGGGGATGGCTGTGATGCGTGTGTGATTCTCAAGCCAGGAAAGAACCAAGATGGTTACTTTACAAACGAGGATATTCTTGAACAAGCTTCATGTGCGATGGAAATCCTGCAACAGAAATATCCAAATGACAAGCATGTCCTTGTCTTTGACAATGCCCGAACACATGCAAAATGTGCAGAGGATTCTCTATCAGCTGTTAAAATGCCGAAATTTCCAAAGGATTGGGGTGTTGCTGTTGTTGCGCGTGACGAGAATGGGTGGATTATCTATCGGGCAGATGGAAAACCACACATGATCAAGAAGTGCATGGCTGATACCATATTTAATGGCCAACCCCAACATCTCTACTATCCTGACAACCACCCAACTCACCCAGGACTGTTCAAGGGGATGGCAAAACTCTTGGAGGAACATGGTTATCATAATGCATCCTCTCTTCCGGCAGTGTGCAAAGGGTTCAAGTGCTGAGGGAATGATGCACAGTGTTGCTGCCGGAACATTCTATTTCACCAGCCCAATTTCATCAATGTAGATTGCCTTCTTACATCTCATTGCAGGGCTAATGCCATTGATGTTCTCTTCCTCCCAAGATTTCACTGTGAGTTAAATTTCATTGAACAGGTCTGGGGACTCTCAAAGCGGGTCTACCGAGAATATCCACCCTCTTCAAAGATTGAGGATGTTGAGGCAAATGCGATAAGCTCACTGGCCTCTGTGACCATCCAGTCAATGAGAAGGTGAGTTTTCTCATTATGGATTTCCTCATCTTTTCCATTTTTTTCTTTCAGGTTCGCAAACCGATCACTAAGATACATGGATGGATACTGGCGTGGGTTAAATGGTTGTGAGGCATCTTGGGCAGTCCGAAAATACCATAGCCACTGCCAGATACCACCAGAAGCGACACGGGAGATAATTCAAGAACATATGAAATCAAAGTAGAATCACAAATGTGATGCCGCCACTTCAATATTATGAACTCCATTAACTTTGGCAGCACGTGACACGTACAGCCACATTCGGCTATTCCTGGGAAAGTAATTACTTGTGCATGTCGCCAGTCTTACAAAACTCGACCTGCGGCACACCTACCACCTTGTGCACATCGCCGCAGGTGACAAGTGGAAGACCTCATTCCGAACCCACTATGGTTCCTATGAATGGCTAGTCATGCCATTCGGGCTCACCAATGCACCTGCGGCGTTTCAGCGGTTCGTCAACTCTATCTTCACCGACCTCTTAGACGTCTGTGTTGTCATATACCTGGATGATATCCTAGTGTACTCTGAGGACGAAGCCTCCCATGAGGAGCACGTCCGGGAAGTCCTCCGAAGGCTCCGACAGCATGGGCTGTTCGCCAACCCGAAGAAATGTGAGTTCCATACCGAGACTATGGAGTACCTCGGGTACGTACTTTCTCCTAGCGGACTTGCCATGTCCTCAGAGAAGGTGAAGGCCATCCAAGATTGGCCCAAGCCCCGTAAGGTAAAAGACATTCAGTCTTTCTTGGGATTCGCCAATTTCTATCGGCGATTCATCCACGAGTATTCCGATATTGTGGTACCACTGACCTGGCTCACCCGAAAGGGGGCCCCTTGGGTATTCACTGACAATTGTCGTTTGGCTTTCCAACGACTTAAGGATGCCTTCACTTCCGCCCCCATTTTGACCCATTGGGTTCCCGACACGCTGTAGGAGAAATAATATTCAAAGAATAAAACAATGATCTATCAGAATAGTCAACGAACAGGTGACAAGTTCAGATGTTTAACAGATCTCATGATCTTTATGAGACTGGACAGACATTAGAAGATCATTATAAATTATCTACACCCATGTAGCATGAGATTTAATCTACTACAAGCATGCCTAGAACCTGGCATAGGTGTAATATTCAAAGAATATATCCCTACAACAAGAAAATAGCACATAGATGGCAGAATAAGAAGGAACATTGGGAAAGAAATGTGAATATCTCGGGAACCAGTAAACTTTTGACTGTAATCTTTTTACCATCTGAAAGAACTGTTTCTTAACTTTATCCACGGTTTTGTTTCATTCTAAAAGCTTCAAAACTGACGGAGATATTGCTCAAACGGCGAAACACCTTATAATTCATATATATTTATTTGCTAATTCTTACAAAAAGTAATGTGACTCAAGGGAAATATATTGGCGCCCGGAAGTCTGGCGGACCGAACACCATATAACAGAGTATTCCCCGGCGCGGGCGGACAGTTTTTGATCGCATCAGAAGAGGAGAAAATGCTAAAAAAACGGATCTTGTATATTTTCCCATGATTCATCAAAACTTTTTGATTTTAAGCTCAAATAAATCGAAACAAAGGAATGATTGATAATCTGGATCTCGGATCATAAGCATGAAGTGATTCAGAAGTCCGCGGATCGGTTAATTAATTGGGAAGGCTCTAGAACATTAGTAATGATGTGGCTTCACAAAAAGGGGTCAATTAGAGAACAGTCTAGAAAGTTCCTTTATAGCCAAGTCATTTCTAAAGATAACCGTTCGTAATTAAGGCGGTGTAGAGCATAGCTTCAGCGCTACAAGATCCCGCTAAGATCAGCCCAAAAGACAAAGAAATGAATTACTTATTGCTGAGTCATGTCCTAAGTCCATTATTAAGCTTACACAGCCCAAGCCCCTATATCATTCTAGAACTATCTATAATACAAATGTAGCACATGTAACTAGTGCGAGGCGTGGGAGTAGAGAGGCCTCTGAAAAGCATAAAAGGCCGCCGCTTCTGCCCCCTCTCAAACCTCAGGTAGAAATAAAAGTTTAATTCTCCTCACCAGTGGTTGGTTCGTTTGCTCCAAAAGATAAAAGCAAATATTAGTTGTTAGCTAATATAAAACTAACACGTCACTCTAAGCGTGAGTTAGGGTCAGTTAGACACAGCTGAACAAAAGTGTCATAGTGAGAATTAGTGAGAATTTGGTGGAGGGACTTCTTAATTGAATAATCTCTCAGCAATATTTGGTTATCACACCACAGGAGAAAAGTAAGCGATCCTGAACCTGCTAGATAACTAGCACGCACTCTAAGCGATAGAAAGAGCAGTTTGGTCACTCCTGTATTGAGTAACATTTATTGTGGAATTATTTTATTAGTAGTTTTCCTTCAGTAAATTATCAGGAAAATCACGTCCTACTGAAAAGTGGTATATCTAGGTGTAATGTTGACTAGAAATCATAGTAAAGTCAATATAGAATTTTATTCATAGATGATCTATACGTCAGGTGAGATCGTTGGGGGGTGTTTATTGTTGTTTAGACAGTGAACAATTATATATTTGGCAACCAAAACACAGTCAGTACGCAAATCAGCACACACTCTAATATCGTTATTGGACGTAGGAAACTGGTTACATAAGGTGATCCAGCTCCGCTCCTTCAACACCGATCATAGTCGAAACTGATGCCTCCGATTACGCGATTTCAGGCATTATCTCTATCCACTGTGCGGATGACGAGATACGCCCTGTCGCTTTTCGTTCGAGGACGTTGATGGTGCCGGAACTCAACTACGACACCCACGACAAGGAGCTTCTAGCAATCTATGAAGCATTCCGAGGGTGGTGGCATTATTTGGAAGGTTCCAGTACCCCCATCGATGTGGTTACTGACCACAAGAATTTGGAATACTTCTGCACCACGAAGCTCCTAACGTGCCGCCAGGCTTGTTGGTCTGAGTTTCTCTCTCAATTTAACTTGGTTGTCCATTTCCGCCCGGGAAGACTCGGCATGAAACCAGATGCATTGACTAGATGCTGGGACGTCTACCCCAAAGAGGGGGATAGGGACTACGCTTGCGTAAACCCTCAGAATTTCTGACCAGTGTTCATGCAGGAGCAGCTCGCGTCCTCCCTAAGAGCTACATACCTCGCCGAACCCGTGCTCCGAGCAAGCTCCCTCGTCGACGTCGACGCCATCCACAAAGACATCCTAGCTGCCCTCCCCACTGATCCCGCCATCGCCGACTACCTCGCCAGCCCGATCCCAGAGGACTCCCGTTGGTCTCGAGATGCAGATGGCCTATTACGGCTAGACAACCGAATCTATGTCCCTGATGCCAACGACCTCCGGCTTCGCATCCTGAGGTATAAACATGACCACCCGCTCTCTGGCCACTTCGGGCAGAACCGAACCTTGGATCTGTTACACCGAGAGTACACTTGGCCGGGCATCCGCACATTCGTCAAGGACTATGTGTCCTCTTGTACGGCTTGCACCCGCGCCAAGGTGCCACGACACAAGCCGTATGGCTTGCTCAAACAGCTACCTATTCCCGAACGCCCGTGGCACTCCATATCAATGGATTTCATTGAGCAACTTCCCGACTCCTCCGGCTTCACGGCTATCTTGGTTATCATCGACCAGCTATCAAAGCAGTGCGTCTTCGTACCAACGACCGATACCATAACAGCCCCGGAGTTAGCGAAATTGTTCCTCCTTCACGTCTTCTCTAAGCATGGCGTTCCATCCCACATAACCTCTGATAGGGGTTCAGAATTCATCTCCCACTTCTTCCGCTCCCTTGGCAAGGCATTGGACATTCGCCTACACTTCACCTCGGGTTACCATCCCGAAGGCGACGGTCAGACTGAATGAATGAACCAAACACTGGAGCAGTATCTGCGCGTCTATTGTAACTACCAGCAGGACAATTGGTCTGAGCTCCTGCCTCTGGCAGAGTTCGCCTATAATAACGCACTGAATGCTACAACTGGTGTTTCACCGTTCTTTGTGAACAAAGGTTACCACCCAAACCTTGCCATACACCCCGAGTGAGATCTGACTTCAGCGCGAGCCCAGGAGTACTCGGTCGATCTCGACTCTCTCCACCAATTCCTACGCGAGGAAATGAACCACGCACAGCAACATTACCGAGGCCCTGCGGATGCTTGACGGCTACCTGCTCCCCCATTCGACATTGGCAGCTCTGCATTCATGAAGGCCAAGTACTTCCACACCACTAGGCCTTCGGCGAAGCTCGCCAATAAGAACCTTGGGCCATTTGAGATCATCGCGCAGCCAGGTTCTCATTCTCATACTCTCCGCCTCCCCGACACCATGAAGGCTGTGCACCCAGTCTTTCATGTCTCCCAACTTGAGCCCGCTGTCCCCAACCCCATCCTGAACCGCACGCAGCTGCCACTGCCACCAATCGAAATTGACGGCGAACCTGAATATGAGATCGCTGAGATCCTCGACTCTAAAATCGATCGCTGGCGAAGCTGCAAGCTGTTGTACCTCGTACGTTGGGACGGTTACGAAGGGACTACAGAAGAGACTGAGTGGCTCCCTGCAACCGAACTTGGTCACGCTTCAGACCTCATTGCGGACTTTCACTCACGATACCTGGATAAGCCGGGACCAAATCGCGCCTAAGGCACAGGACAGAATGGATGGATTGCGCTTAAGGATCATGTAAGAACAAAGTGGAGTAGGAGTCAGAAGTAGACGTCGTGGGACGATCGACCCTAGACCCCGTCACGCTCGCCTCCCTCTCCCCTGCTTCCCTCGCCTTGCGCCTCGCCCTCGCCTCCATCAACCGCCTCTCTTCAGTGTCACAAACGTGTTCCAACAATCGTCCCGCCACAGCGGTTAGACCAGAGATCGCTTGATGGATGTTGCGAAGCACATCATAGATCCTGTCTTTGTCGTTGACCACCTCATCTTCCTCCATCTCCACATCGTCCACATCCATCGTTGACCCCTCTCCTTTCGGCGCTTTGATATGAGGTTGCTTCGTAGATTGAGGTGTCCCCACTCCGCGTTGTAACGGGTCTATCGCCTAGACTCGAGACAGAGAGAAGGGGGAGGGTGGTAGTGTGCGCGGGTGTGGTTCATTGGGCCGGGTTTTGGTCCGTGGGCGCTACTGAGTCTGCAAAAACCTCAAACAAACACTCACCTACGTCTCTCTTGGACGTCAAGGCTGAGTATTATGATGTGAGGGGTCTTAGACGTTATCAACTAGCTCAATGGGGGCGTTAGGGTCATGGATGGTGTCTTTGCCACTTGGATGCAACTTCTGCTTGTCCCCTCACGGGTCTATTCAATACTAACTTGTTATGTACAAGCTGTTATCTAGTTTATATATGTTGGAAATGAAATGAATGGACTGGGGGAATGTAAACGGGCCGTTAGGCAACCATAAATGATGAATATCCAATTGGGAACAAAGAAACAATAAAAGAAATATGAGTGAATGGGGAAAATGTGACAACGGGTCCGAAATGGGAATTGTGAAGATTAACTCCGCAACAGTTCGCCACAGCACCCGCCTATCCTCCCGTCAGCAACCTCCTCGTCTCCAGCTTTCCAACGAGCCCTTATTCATCCCATTTGGTGCAGTGGTTCTTGAGATGTGGAGAGGGGGTGAAATTGGCGGCGTGGTTGGGTGTGGGAATTTGGCTTGGGGCTGTCGGGAATGATGGGGAAAATAAGGAAAAATATGGAGTGAGTGTATGGAGTGTTGGATAGTGATAGAATGAGTATCGGGAGCGTCAGCGGATATGTACTGCGTGTTAGTGACCAAATTCCGCAGAATCCGACTTTTTGCGGTACACGGAGTTGTCCCCACAACAGCGTACACACTTCTGCCTGGACTTCTGACACACAGTGCAGATGCCATGATCGCTGTTGCCTTTAACACACTCCACACCTCTCTTCACACAACGTTCGCAGGGGGGCAGTCCTTCCCCCGCCACTGATGTAGCAGCAGGACGCTTTGATCAGGGTGATCAGTAAGGGTTCCTGGAAAAGATCACACTGATCGGGGTACTCACCTTGCCTGCGACCACATCTGATGCCTTCGATCGCCTCTCCTCCTCAGCGGTGAGACGTGCAGCCTCAGCTCAAGCCCTGGCCGCCTCCTCTTGTTGTTGGGCCTCATGATGCGCAATCTCAGCCCTGCGATGCCGCAACCTCTCCGCCTGTTTCTGTTCCATCAGCTCTACATCGTCATTGGACTGATCGACGATGTCCTCCTTGCTCCACGTCCTTATATCTGCTGGATTTTTCTTGGGAGCCATGAGGATGGAAGATCAGGTTGTTGTGGTGGTAAGTTCAATCACCGCACCAGCGGAACCAAAATTTCAGGCTCAGCCAAACTGGTTCCCATGCCAGTTCCTTGGGACTTCAAGGGTTCAGTCCTAAGAGGGGGATACTGTCATGACCCGGCGTTCCCCAGGGCCAGACGACCTCCTCCCTGACCTTCTCCCACGCCCGAACACTCCCCACACACTCCGCTCGCCGCCCGTCGCCGTCTAACCACTTCCCACCACCTCTCCTAACCATCGTTGAATGACCTAGCGGTGCAGAGCGCCGCGACCTGTTGTCCCATGTTTCACCGCACCTTGTTACCTCGCGGCGAAGGTCACACTTGACCTTCGCTGTCTTGAACACATGCTCTTTGTTTGTTTTCCTCCTTCTTTTCTCTGCCCGCAATCTCCGTGAGATCTGGCGACTTATTCCCTATTCAGTTCCCTAGCGCTTATATACAGCTTGTAACTAATGCTTGTACAGTAGTTCGAAATCAACTAGAATTCACCCCTAAGCTTACCTCTGTCCCCCGTAAGACCTCCAACCTTCTGAAGTATCGGGACCGCATCGAGAACGAGGCACAACGCTCCTCCTCAAGTCGTTGAAGCCAAAATCCCGGCTCACTCGCCTAAGTAGCCTTGGCCTCAAGATCGGTGGGGTTTATCCCTCGCTAAAGCTCGGTCATGTGTAGGACGCCTTTACCACTAGTGGGCAACGTTCGGTCACCTACGGCTACCATCGGCAAAGATTCGCACGGTTCTGACAGATACCCAGGGACACGATGCTACACTAGAGCCGACTTATTTTAGAAGTTGCATGTAAGTGTCTCAGACTCGTGTTAGAGATCTATAATTTGTATGTACCTATGGTGTGTAAGTGTCTGCACCAACAGTTAGACAGTTTTGTAAAGAATAATAATATCTATCTCACCTCAGACTCGTGTTAGAGATCTGAGGGAGAGGGAGTCCAAAAAACTCCCTTCTTATATGCGAACTACACCAGTGGCAAGCCCGTCACATAAAGAAGAAAAATGGGGTGTAAAAGACGGGCCCCCAAACTGTTGAAATCTTGGTTTTCTTGGGAGTTATAGTGCGCTGTGGCCAACTCACAATGTGATGTTGAGCTAGCGGCGCTATATTTCCTTTCTTGGTATTCCTGCTACCAAAGTCAGTGCGCCATTGAGGCGACTGCTTATAAAAGCAGTGAACAATTTTTTCACTTTCGTCTCCCTCAGTTCAACAACGATTGACTGAGGTGAGACTGCGCTTTTACCACACATTTATCTTGTCACTCATGTACCCTCATGTGCCCTAGCGTAAAACGCTAGGTAATTAGTTCCAATCTAATTAGTTCAACAACGATTGACTGAGCGTAAAACGCTAGCGTAAATCGCTAACATCCTAATACAAACTTCACTTCCGCCACCAACAATCAACACCGTCCTCGCCACTCCGTCGTCGGAACCGATTGTTGATATTCCAACAGTGGGTTGCATCCAAATTGGCACCACAAATCCTCAATGGGTGATTGTTGACTCGAGCGGTTCCTGGGGCCGCACCACCTTCATGGATGACTCACTGACTGTGGACACTCCCCAACAAGACGGACTCTGACAAGAATCCATTGTGTATGCTTAGGATACCTAGCTACAAATCAAATGTACATCTAGCTTCCGAATTGCGACTTTGTCTGGGTCTACGATGAGATAAAAATCCGGCTCTGTTCCGCCTCCAGCAAACAGTGGAACCGGTCTGTAAAAGAGCGGGGTAAAAGTCCTATTCCACTGAGCCTGAAGGTAGCAGTCCGCGAAGTTACATGATAACGGACAATGTCTTGTTTCCAATAATCACACAATGGTCAGTCTTGACCTATCACGTTACAATATCATGGAATTGCTTCTCTCAGTGCCTGTTACCTCGACCCTTCTGCACCTTGCGACATTCAAATGGGACGAAGGACTAAGAATTCAACTTAGTAACGCTGAAGAAACCGGGAGCCAGGAAATAGACATGACCAAAGGGCTAGGGTAGCGCCGAATACATAATTATGCACCCACCAAAGGAAACCGAAGGTCACAGCACCTTCTCCTTTTAGCAAGACCAAAAAATACTTACAATCGGAACCGCACCCGAAACCCCGGGAGTAGAGTAAAATTGAGCTGGCAACAAAGACCAGACAATAACTCCTCAATAGAGAAGGCACGAAAGCCGAAGCGTAGCCGCAGGTGCGAAAAAGGAGAAAGAAAGGTACGGAGGCCGAAGCGTACAGCGGACGCGAGAGAGGGGGGGGGGGGGGTAACATAGTAAATCCAAAAAATATTTCGTTGGAACATAAGAGGTGCAAACTGAACATACGCGGATGATCGACATGCGAAGCGCCGTGTCAGCCGAAATGGCGTACAGGAAGGCCAGACATTTTTGGCAAGTAATGCCATATAAGATGTGAGAGAAAAAGGCATAAGCGCCGTGACCCCACGATGGGGGGTAGCTACCACAAGTACAAGTCTGGACCTCATTCCCGAAGAAAGTTCCTAAACCAGGCGAAAAACTCATGCGAGAGGGGTGAGGAGGGGGGGGGGCGTGGGACGTCGCGATTCCCGAGCGAAGGATTTCTCTGAAAAATCGGACGAGACTGAAAGAGACAGACGGTACTGATGAATCTAATACTCTCCAGCCCGAGAGCCGACAGTCTCTGGAACGTAACCGGAAAACCCAACGTTCAACTTCAAGAACATGATAGCCTTTTTTTTTTTTTTAAAAAAAATCCCATCGATGGCTAATGTGTCCCAGGCACACAAAATTGCTTCGGCTTGATGTGGTTGGATCTGTACGCGCTGGGGTATGAGGTAGAAGACAGAGAGGAAGGGATAGGATGAGTGAAAGAGGTACATGTCCTCTGATGGCAGAAGAAAGGTGTTTTTTAGGAATGACCAAGAGAATAGAATAAGTAGGGACACGGTTGCGAAGGCTCCTGCAAAAAAAAGATTAGGCCAGCCTATTAAGGAATCTAAACAAGTTTGGGATGGAAGGGATTCGTGCAGCCCCACTGGCACGACCTGCCGCCTCATCTCGGGATATGTACAAAAGTCGAGGTAATCTTCAGACTGAAGAGACTAAGAGACAGCGCCTCAGCAAAAAGAGATGTACTTATTCTTTTGTTCACAATTATCCTCGAATAGTGGGGGAGCGAACATCCGGTATTTTGGTGGTGAATGGGATCTCTGGCGGATAAAACTGATTGTCAAGATTCCATACTCTAACAAGCGGCTTCTCCCTCAAACGCAAGCAGTACTGTTCCACGCGCGGGGTGAGCGTTGCCACACTCGAAAGCTGACAGCAGTTGCAGTAGGGCAGATGATCTGACGGTGAATCAATAAAAATTATGAGCGTGGGAATTCAGGTCGTTTTTCCGACGGAAATCGGCAAAGCTCGCGTTCCAGAACTCGGACCCTCTTTCACTGTCATCACTACGTACGTAACTACCATTGAACGAGGATGAATAGTGTTCACTAACTCGCTGGAGCTTAAGCACTGAATTCGCAATTTACAATCGTCGATCAAGTCGTTAAACTCTCGCGGGCGGCGCAACCACCAACACACTTTTCCCCTTCCGTCCTTCGCGCTCATCTTCTCCTCCTTCAAGTTTCAAGCCTTATCGGGGGGGCTCAATCTTTTCCATCGAAGCCATTTGAGATGGAGATGCCAACTAGCCGCAGCTGCATATGGATCATGATATGTATATCACTAGAGCGCTCTTTGTAGGCTCCCACTCGCCCCAGCGCTTCTCCAAGCTCTCCAAAGTGCGGTAAGAACTGCAGACAGAATGGTTAGCCAGTTCGGCCCGTAGAACTATAATAAAATAAACTGAAGTTAGGGCAAGCGCGCTTGGGAGAGATTGGGAGGGAGGGGGGCGCATACTCCGAAAATCACTGGGAGGACATATTTGAAGAGCAGTTTGGCAAAATCTCGCCAGGTAAGATTCCCTGCATTGAAGTAGCTCAACCCGTTTGATAGCGAACCCCCCACTGTAAGGCAATGTTTTTATCAACGTACCATTTGGAATAGCTGCCAACATGTTAACATCAGTCGCGATGTCCGATACCATGGCGCCTGATATCATGCACAGCAGCCGTGTGGCCATCTGAAGGAACTGCAAACCAAAAGTGTGCGGTTGAGACTTCAAGTAGTAGCACTGAGGGTGGGGGGAAAACTTTTGTTTACGTTCGCTAACAGCTCCCTTGCTCTAACGAGCCCACTCCTAATCACCCGAACAGCTTCTTGCGCCTCCATGAAATTCGCGTCAAAGGATGTTCGCTAATAAGTTAAAGTCAGAGTCAGAGTCAGAGAGCGGCGCTCTCGTTCACAAAAGGCAGCAAGGCAGGCAAAGTTGACACACAGGCTCAGATTCTGCCATTATTCCAGAAGATCAAGGACGATGAAGATCAAGATGAGGAGAGTGGAAACTTTTAAGTAAATCTTGAACGGGGATCGATAACTCCTCTCTCTCTTTTTGCGGGAAAAGCCGTTATCGCATGGTGAGCTGCAATGCAGGGGCCCAGGCTTGGGGTTCTTCCCGCTTGTGGCAAATCAAGAAAATGAAACAATGATTGTCATATGTATATATATATGTATGATTCGCGAAGCATGTGATAGCAGTGCAGGGGGGGAGTGGGAGTGCCTTCTTTCGACAATTGATCATTCATGGTCCCATATTCGGAATGCCCGTTTTCGGTTGTCGAGAAATAAATGGATTTACCCTTGAGCATTGGAAAACACCAAAAGTCATAGCTGTCCGTTCAGGAATAAGCCGTCGAGGGGGGGGGGGTTGGGGTCAAACATATTAGACTCAAGCGTGCGCTGAGCTTATTATGAGGCCAAACTTGGCATGACGTTTTGTTGATGTCGAGTCTTCGGCTAGCGGCGTCTTGCAGATTTCCCTTTCTTACCTGTTTTGGTTCAAGTTAAGTAAGTTCTTACTATACTCGCTACAAAAGTCAATGATGCGCAAATTCAGAGGTGTTTTTGCGTTCCCCTCTTGAGCCTCAGAGAAGATGTACGTCCCTGCTGGCAAGGGGGCCCGAGTTACCACTGGTACTAGTGTAAGGCGTTGCCCATCCCCTTTTTGCTTCCAGAGCTAGAGATCGAGATTGACTGGCTGACGGAGACGGAGACGTTCAGCGTTATACATACCTCCTTCCTGCCAAGGAATGCGACAAAGGACCTAGGTCTAGGTAACTCGAAAGCTTTCGTCGTTTTTTTTGGACAGCCATGCAAGTGCATGCTGCAGCGCGCTAGAGCCTGTTGTTGTGCATCAGGTGGGACTCGTAATTACCGGCCCGGCCCACTGGCAACACAGTTCGAACCTAATAGTACGTACGTCTTAGTCGGTAGAAAGCGAGATGTCTATATTATAGAGGTCATGGCATGAGTGGACTATCGACATGACATTTCAGTATAACTTGGGGAAGGCACTATATATTGACTGGAGGAGCCCCTCGATTCTTGAAAACAGTACTAGCCCTTTGCGATTTTTAATGAGCAAAGGAGATTTCTCCTTTCTACCAAGATGTTACAAACGCAATACCGGTAACTGAAAAATCATACATACATAAATGGATCATTGCATTAAGTACTGCGCAGTGTCATTGTGTGCGATCAACGCGCACGCGATGGTCAAAATCAGTACTCCTGAAACCGTCCTCCTGAGTTCGACGTGAGTGACACCTTCCGAACCCCTCCCCCCGTCCCCCCGTCTTTTTTTCGCAGTCCATCCCATGCAAAGTGTCTGGCCTTATCTTCACCTCTTTTAGCCATTCCAGGAGTGACGGCGGCGAGCGCTTGCGCTTGCGCGAAAATCGGGATCGAGCCGGCCTCTCAACCTCTCCAAGCTTTCGCGATCGCGATAACAGCTGCAGCCAATAGTAGCCATTGTGGTGCAAGGGCCTAAGTACAAATAGCTCAAGTAAGAATGGGGGGGGGTTCTTGGATACGATATGTAATGGATTTAGTTTAGACATACCACGGTAACTGGAGGAGCGACGTAGATAACTAGATTTAGCACAACTTTACCCATCCATTTGATCCAGTCCCATAAAGTGGAACAACTGCGGGCCTCTGAAGTAAGGATACCCTCTTTTTAGCAGCGAACCTTAACGAGCGGAGCAGAGACAAAGGCCGGCCACGTACCATTGATAATGGATGCCGATGTGTCTAAAACGTTCACAACCATCGGCCTTACGGCGTCCAATAGAAGGCGTAGTAGTTCAGTGATGATTCGAAACAGCTGAAACCAAAGGGGGGGAGGGGCAATGATTACTAGTAGCAAGCAAGGAGGATCGATCTCGTGTTACACTCTTTAAAAGTTCTCTGGCTTTGGCGAGCTCTCTCTTGATAACTTCGATCGCTTCGCGTAACGTTTCCCATGTTTCAGTATCAGATTGTACTGTTCCCTTAATACGAATTCAAGGTCAGTCAGAGAGGCACGTCAAGACAATAGACGCAACGTACGTGCAGCCTTGATTCTGACATTCCTACAAGAGGTTAGGACGACGATGGGAGAGAGAGAGGAGGGCAAAGCCTGAGACTTGGATCAACAAGAAACCCGTAACAGAGGGCTTCACGTCTGATATAACATAGGAAAAAAGGGGGGGATACACGCTGTTATCGCATGCGCATGGTTCTCCTTGGGGCCCAGGCTTAATATTTGTGGCTGATCCTATACTTACTGTAGCCTGAGACTGATTTGCTGTATTAGCCATGTATTATGGCCAATCCATGCACGTGGATGCGCACCAAGACGATGAAACAGAAAGCCTTATAAAGATTCGTGAGCATGTGCATGTGGCCTTGTCGACACATCGTCCCATATTCGGTGGGGTTGGGAGGGGAAGGGGCGGTCCAACCGCATTCGGTATCGAGAAATAGAACCGAATAGCTCAGGTCCTGGGATGACCGGGGGGAAGAGGGCGAGGGGGCGAGCACAGAGTACTGCACACGAGCTTTTTTACGACGCGTCCTGATGCCAGACGGGAGTCCCAATATTGCTGACGCTGCGGCATTATCACTAGCTTCTGCTGAGAGCTGAGGCAAAGTAAGTATATTGGGTTCACTCGATACAGTAATAATGGCCGATGCTTGATTCATGGAGAAGGACGTACGAAGAAGAGCACCATCCTCGTCGTCAGTGTTTTCGCTCTGCCATTTCTTACGAAGTCGTTAGAAGCTAGAGTCCTATTTATTATGTAATCGATTTAGTCTGGATGTAGCAATCCCACGGTCATCTGGCACTTGCCCCCTTATTCCTTATCTGGGGTCGATGGCGTCATCACGAGCTCGCAATCACATTCGCCGTTCACTCTAGGGGGGGAAGTGGGGTTGGCAAATATTTTATGCCTTATTACTACTACCTAGCCTCATGTCGGAAAAAGTAGTACATAAGTAGTGTCCCATCTGACTTGTGGGGCCTAGCAACCCGCCGCGGGACGCCCGCATCGATCAACCTTCATTCCAATGCAATCGGATTTGGGGCGCGCGGCTACGGGCCGGGTACAGTAACTTCCAAACCCAAAGCGCTTGAGATCGCATGTGTTTGGCTGCCTTTATATGTCTCGTCGGACCGGTTATACGAGCCCGTGGTTTGCTCTGCGATCCGTTGCATGAACTTGCTAGAGTGATAATACCGTCATCAAACAACAGTACAGCTATATAGGTGTGACGACATCGTCTAAGCTAGTAGATTCACTGGGCTGTAACTGACATGCAACCTTCTCCTCCTCGCGCAGCGCTAGGTCCTGAAAATTCCCAATGAACCACAACTAAGAATGGCGGTTCAACTCTGGACAACACAAACAGCATGTAAATGCTCAAATGTTTTCAAAGGTCGTCAAACCACCAACCAAGGGGCTTGTCCGTGTCCTTTGAAGATCGGATTTCACAGTATCATTTCAGGCTTTTCCCCCAGCGCTCCAAGCGCACTTCATGAGCATCGGAACACCCAAAGAGTCTCGCAACCGGTCATGCCTTCTCAGCTAGTGCAGTGTCTGAGTGATCATCACTTTACTCTTTTGTTTTCTCCCTTACATGCATACTTCTCAGACGGTGGAAACTTGATGCCTTTTTGTTCGTTAGCCCCCACCCCACCGATCCTAAAACGGAGTTCAACGGGAGGTGAAGGGGGCCTTTTCTATGCCTAATCGGGACGACACGATGTAGCATCTCGAGCTTCGGAAGGATTGGTCACAAATAAGGATCATGCGTGCGTACTGTCCATACTCTTTGTCTTTCGATGTGGGTGCACGGACATGTTTTGGAAATTATGTGTGCGCTTCCCGGGGGGGGGTCTTGATGATCGATCGGCATGTCCGGGGCATTTGTGTCTAAGCGTCTGTGTTGGGTTGGGCTTGTGTAGGAGGACGCTGTTGCACATGTAGTAGTTAAAGCGTTCGGTCCGTTCTTTTATTTAACATGAGTTGGCTCATTCACATAGACGATCAGAAACAGCTTGCAGTGGACTCGATAGGCTGTTCCTTGTTTCAAAGTGCCTCAGAAGTCATCCGTATTCTCAGCGAGAGTCTTGAATGGACAAGATTATGGCAACGCCTTTGCTCCTTCATATTCCATGTTTTTTTTTTTTTGCCACGACACCTAGCTACCTAACCACTCGTAATCGGTGCTTCCACCCCTCCATCCCCCCCTCCCGCCCAACTACCGAATATAAGAATTCAACACCAGGACTTTGACCGGGACGGCCTAGCCACCGACGACCGAGAGCCTACAAGTTAATTGAAATCTGATCGGGCCGGGAGCGGAGGGGCCTAGTTGGACATCGGGAGGAACTATTTTTATTCTATTTTCGCGTACCGGCAATACTAATTTCAGTATCTTTTGAACTGCTTAGTAGTGAACCTTACGAAGAGCAGAACAGCTATTACGTATTGAGGAGGAGTGTCAATCTGTTGGACCGGAGGGCTGATCTGTTACTATCAGCAGTTGCAATTAAAAACAACTGACGTATATATATAGACGTCCGTTACCACCGCTAACGATTTTTATTTTTTCCTCGTTATAATAATGCATGCAACGTATTAAACTGTTCGGCAACTTATAGCGCTTGTTCGCTAATCCATCTTATGCACGTCTTACATCGGATTATATATATACGGGTACGTACAGTACGTTATCACTTAAAGCTGTTGCGCTCATCATCCAACAACGTGGTGGCAGCTATATACTACCAGACCAAGGCCAGGCGTTACAGTGCCGTGCTCATATCATATTGTGGCCAGATAGCCTAGTCGCCTGGATGTAGTAGATTGTTATGTTTCTCAACGACCTCCTCTTCTGCAACTCCGATGGTACGTCGATCGACCAAATAGAAGGAAAGAAAGAAAAGAAAAAAAACGCTGGCAGAAATGGTAGAATCCCAGACTCCCCCTGGCACGATTGACTTTTTTCTCTCACCCCCGCGCTGTCCAGCGTAACACCTTGAAGATCCAGGGTGAGTCATTGATTCTTGGGAAAAGGGATTTGTCATAGGAACCAGCATCGTATTTTGTTTTTAAGAAACAAGGCATCGGTACTGAAGTGGATGTATGGGTCAAACTTGTTCGGGATTTCTGGGAATGCCACTTTCATCACTCCATTTAACGATGATGTTGGTGTGAAGGGATGATGGAACAACAGGAAACATTATTATTATTTCAATCGTTCCTTACATTTGGATGTTCCGCTGCTGGGATCGTAGCGCTTCTCCGGTTATCATTCTTATTCTTATTCTCCCCGGGGGGCATTCAAAGCTCTCTCAAGCGTGAACACAAAAGTTGCGAGTGATATGGCTAACCATGGCCGAGATCCCGCGAGAGCCTTGCAAGCAACGTTTAGTGTCAGAGGGTGTGAATGATGAAGGGAACACTTGGAGCATTCACATACCGCGATAACACCGGGGGCAATCTGGGCAAGCAAGTTCGGCATGTTTCCACCGACATCTTTGGCGATATCCCATAAAGCAGCAAGAGTTGGGTTCTCTAGAAGTGGCTTGCCCGTTTGGTGTGGTGAGTCCCACAAGATGCAGAATAGGGCTCTACGTACCAGCGAGGACAGGTTCCAAATTGTCCGTCAACAGATGCCCTTTGGCTTTCCACATAGCAGAAACGATTCCGATTATCAGCATAGAGATGCTTATTAACATGCTTAGCTTCTCCGCCGATATATCCGTTGGAAGAATCTACAGCCAGAGAGGGTGAGGGTGAGGGTGAGGTTTTTGGTTAAGGAAAACCTCGTTACATTGGCTATCAGACGTTCTCTTCTTGGTCCCAATAACCCTCCAATAACGGCTGGAGCTAATATCTTACATATATCAATGAAGCTTGTTCCAGGGAATATTCGCTAATACGGATACATACAGTCAGAGAGCGCCGAAGCAAGGTCATGTTGCATGAAAAGATCGCGCGACATACGTTGATGAATTCCCCCACTTCGTGCAGAACGGAACGAATAAATTCTGCCTCTCCACCCTTGCTGGTTCTACGAGCCCTATGGCATCGATAGACTAGTTGGCAGAACGCAGGTTCAAAGTCCGTCATTATCACTGGCACAGAGATATTGGTGATTGAGCCCCGACCGAAGCTTGCTGCCTTATTTATGCAAAGTGGAGTTTGAATTGATCTGAAGGGACTAGTTGGCTGATTCTTGTAGCTGCGGCTGATCTAATTACACCAGAAGACGCCAACGAACATAGGGGGGGGGGAAATCCCGTGCAATTCAGGAGCACGGGAACACAATGATTCGCAAAATTTGATAAGATGTACAAAGGCGTCATGTTCTGATTTCATAGATACTCCAGTCTGTAGACTGAAGGGAGACACGTGGGTTAACCCCGCTCCGTGCGCGCTGGCACCACACGGTCGAAGGTAGCAATGTTACGCAAGTCCCATGCCCATGTGATGACTAGCTGGCATGTTAATTTCCCCTCCCATTCCGCGCATGAAATGAGTCCAATCTAGGTGTAACTCGTTTCTACAGTAGAGCTATAGAGGCTGGTCACCTGCCAGTAAGTAGATCAGCCTCTTGCAATGCAATAGATATGATACTTATGTGGCACTGCGGACAGACTTTTACGCATAGGCACCAGAGCTAGCAAAGTCCGGCGCTCGATCTAGGGTGCTCCGAAAAATTCCAGAGCACCAGGGCAGGTCTTCAGGCATTGGCACCTACAGTTCGGATCCATACGACTGAGCAGATTCACCGCTTCGCAGAGGGAACCGACGGACCGCATGCAAATCCGGGCCGTGATGCCCGTACCCCCTGCTGAGAGCTGGAGAGACCTACAATCAAGGTTGTAGTAAATCTTGGATGATATATATTCTTCCCACCATGTCGCTTGAATGCACACGGCGCCATTCACCTAATCTCAGGCTGATAGATCTCGGGCTTGCGCAGCTGGCCAGCACTGAAGGGGGACTGCCCTCTGTACTTCGACCACCGAGACGTCCTACGAGACAAAGACGGGATTCTGAACCTTGCAGACCTCCTGGGGAAGGAAGAGGGGATCAAGCGAGTGGCAGAATTCTTAAATGAGAGCAGGGCATATGAAAAGAAAAACGCTACTTAGGAGACAACAGGGTAAACCCGAGAGATAACGTCCGCTTGTGACCTCCCATCTTGGCACCGGTAACACAATATCCGAACATGTGTAAGTGACGACCCACCAGGGGAATATGGTTTGGGACGAAGAAGGACGAGTGTTCTCAGATCGGACTTATCTGTTTATTTTTCTCGAGACCCCTGCCCTTGGCGCTCGCGCGAGCAGCCTGAAGCTCTGCAGGTTAATATCCAGAATAAAACAAACAAACAATCTGAAGGGGGACATAGGCAATGCCTACTCTGGCGATGGCACTCGTCACCCTCCTGATACCCGTTGCAAATAGTATAATACTCATCTCTTCTTTGATATCGAGTCGTCGTTGTCGTTTTTGAGCCTGAGCCCCTAACAACGCGTGCTTTGGGGCCTCTGGACATACAAACCCATATGATTTGACCATGGCATTTGTTTTTCCTTCCCCCACGTCTTTGCAATGAAGGGTACATCGTTTGGATTGATTTCTATATCTTTCACCTTCATGGGCCTGTGCTGCATGATGGCCTGTCGGTGGAGGACTCAGAGACGACAGGCAAGCAGTTTATTTCTTCTGGGAATTTTGTTTTTTCTTCTAATTTTGGTTTTTTTTTTTTTTTTTAAATTATATCTAAACTGAAGCGCCTGCAGCATGATGAGCCAATGGACATTGGATGTTGAGATAATTTGGGTGTGTCAACTTCATTCCATCTGCCCATCGTGAGACGGGTTACAGCTGGCTCATAGATGTTAGAAACCACCTCTGCCTAATGCGGGCATTTAGTGTAATGGTAACACACTCTTGGTACCTATGCAGGGTTCTGCGGTTCAACTCCCAGAATGTCCATATTAGCATTTAGGTTCCCAAGACCACATGTACAAATTCCAACAATAGATACTCACATCCATAAGATGCTTGACAGCGAATCTGGTGTCTTGCTGTCAGGGCTCGGTCCTCAATCAGGGACAGCCCGACCTCGGTCCTAGGTGTGTGTGGTGTTCCGGGTGCTTGGGCGCTAGACCCCGTCCTCAGCTCCTCAAACTCACTGAAGGGACTAAGCGGGGATTGAGTTGTCATGTATTACAGAGGGTAACTACAACTTGCCTAAGCGGGGATTGAGTTGAGAAGAAGGGTAAGTTTCCCTATTCCCCGCTTGGCTACTATAAAAGGAAGTGTACTGTACAGTTCGTAACGTGATTCCGGGTAGAAGCCGAGCATGTTCCCGCGACTCGGAAAAGGTGTCACATGGGTTAAGGCGAGTTGCTCGCCTTAACCCACGTGACTTTTCCCGCGGGCTCACATGCGGGTTGAAGTTGTGAGAGGTATGTAGGGATGGGGAGGTCTGGGAAGGTGGTTCTGGGGTGTGGTTGGGTGCCCTGACAGCGGGGTCAGGGGCCGATCCCTGACATCACCCCCCCTCTATGCCACTTCGCCTCGAAGTGGCTGTGGTCCGTGGTTGGGGGGTTTCCTTTATCCTCCTTGGTCTGGGGGCTTCCGGGTGGGCCTGGTGGAATTCTTTCAGGAGGTCTGGGGAGTTCTCCAGGTTCTCTCTGGGGAGCCATTCATTTTCTGAGTTTGGCCAGCCAGAGAATTTGACGAAGTACCAGAGCCGTCCATACCGGTACCTGGAATCCAGGATTTTCTCCACTTCATACTCCTCTTCTCCATTCACGATGTCCGGGCCAGGGAGCGGGTCTGCATGGCGTTCGGAGATTCTGTCTGGGGCGTAGGGGCGGGTGTTTGAGACCGAGACTACCGGGTGAATTCCTCTTTGACGGGCCGTGAGCTGTAGCTTTACTGCTGCTGGGGATACCACCTTGACGATCTGGAAGGGGCCGATCCATCTGTGGTCAAGCTTCTTGGTTGGTCGGTCTGTCGTGTAGTTTTGAGTGTTGAGCCAGACTTTGTCCCCAACTTGGTAGACTGGTGCTGCCTTCCGGTTCCTGTCATAGTACCGTGCCATCTCTTCTGCTGCGTGCTCTAGTGCTGCCTTTGCCTCCTCTTGCATCTTCATCATCCGAGAGGCAAAGTCATTAGCCCCTTCGACTTCAGACATGCGGGTCGGTTCGGTCCCCATGCGTGGGTGTTGCCCGGAGTCAAGCTCGAAGGGGGTGCGGTGGGTGGAAGAGTGGATGCGGTTGTTATAGGCGAACTCGGCAAGTGGCAGCCAGTCAGCCCAGTCATCTTGCCTGTGGTTGACGAACACCCGGAGGTAGGTTTCTATTTCCTGGTTGACACGCTCCGTCTGGCCATCAGTCTGTGGGTGGTAGGCAGTTGAAGGGGCGAGCTTGATCCCTAAGAGGTCTGCTAGCTCCCTGGAGAAGCGGGAGACAAATGCGCTGCCTCGGTCACTGAGCACTTCCTCTGGGAGGCCGTGATGCCTCCAGACGTGTTCGAGGAAGAGCCGGGCCACGCCTGCTGAGTCTACCGTAGTGACTGTGGGGATTGCGTGAATGCGCTTTGAAAGTCGGTCTACCACTACCAGGATTGCATTGTACCCCTTGGAGTCTGGGAGTTCTCCAATGGTGTCTACTGAGATCACCTGCCACCTGCGGGTGGGGACCTTGTTCGGGATGAGCTTCCCGACTTTCCGAGATGGGAATGTCTTCACTCTGTTGCAGGTGTCACACCCCGAGACGTACTGTGCAACATACTGTGCCATCCGGGGCCACCAGTAGTTTCGGGAGACGAGCTCCACAGTCTTCCACCGCCCAGGGTGGCCTGTTGCCACCGAGTCATGGTGGAGTTGTACCAGGTCATGGCGGAGCTGTGGGTCTTTTGGGACATACACCCGGCCCCGGTGGAGGATCAGTTCCCCTTCCTTCTCCCATTCGTCCGAGTGTAGGGTCCCCCTTTCCAGCTCTCTCATTGCCTTTACCACTCCCTCGTCATGCTCCTTCCCCCTGCGTATCCGTTCCAGGATGTCTGCCTCTTCTCCCTCCACTGTGACCCCCTCCATAGCTCTGACTTCAAACCAGCCCGGGTGTAGGAGGGTCATGTCCGTGTTGTCATCCTTCCCTTTCGGGTGGTCCGGCCGACGTGAGAGGGCATCGGGCTTCCCCATGAGTTTCCCTGGTTTGTGGACTAGCAGGAAGTGGAAGCGGGAGAGGTAGAGGGACCACCGTGCCTGGCGCCGGTTTAGCCTCTGGGCTGAGCGGAAGTAGGAGAGGTTTCTGTGGTCGGTGTATATGTCGAACCTCTCAGGGGTGCCCTCAAGGAAATGGCGCCACTCTTCCAGGGCTCGGACTATGGCAAGCATTTCCTTGTCGTAGATTTCGTAGTTCCTCTCTGCATCTGAGAAGCCCTTTGACATGAACGCCACTGGGTGGAATTCCCCATCTGTCTGGAGCTGGGAGAGTACCGCCCCTGTTGCGAAGTTGGAGGCATCACACTCCAGTCGGAACTGACCTGAGTCCGATGGGAAGGTGAGGACCGGTGCTGAGGTGACAGCCTCCTTCAGCCCGTCAAATGCTTCCTGTTCCTTTCTCCCCCAGGTCCACTGCTTCGACTTCCGGGTGAGTGTGTGAAGGGGCCGGGCCTTCTCGGAGAAGTCCTGGATGAAGCGGCGGTAGAAGTTGACGAACCCCAGGAAAGACTGGACCTCTTTGACCTTCGTGGGTGCTGGCCAGTCAGTCACTCCCTGAACCTTCACTGGGTCCATGGCAACGTGGTTCTCCGAGATGACAAGGCCCAGGTAGTTGATCTTCCGCTGCTCAAACTTGCATTTCTCCGGTTTGAGGAACAGCTTCCGGCCCCTCAGTGTGGATAGGACCTCCCGGACGACCTTCCGGTGCTCCTCCAGGGTGGGTGTGAACACCAGGATGTCGTCCATGTAGCAGATGACGACCCCTCGGTCTATGAAATCCCTGAGGATGTCATTCATCATGGTCTGGAAGGTGGCCGGGGAGTTGCACAGTCCGAAGAACATCACCATTGGCTCAAACAACCCTCGGTTGGTTGCAAAGGCCGCCTTCCACTCATCTCCCTCCTTGATGCGGACGTTGTTGAACCCCCACCGGAGGTCGAGGGCTGAGAACCACTTGGCATCCCGGAGGCGGGTGAGGATGTCGGAGACTAGGGGGAGGGGGTAGGAGTTCTTGACAGTGATCTCATTCAGCTTTCGATAGTCCTGGACCAGCCTTAGGGAGCCGTCCTTCTTCTTCACGAAGAACACTGGGGCCCCCATGGGGGATTTGGATGGGCGGATCCGCCCATTTGCCAAGTTCTCCCTGAGGAAGTCATCGAGTTCCCCTTGTTCTGCAGGGGACAGTGGGAAGGTCTTTCCTCGTGGCAGCTTAGCCTCGGGGGTGAGGTCAATGGCATGGTCCCAAGGTTTCCGGAGTGGTAGTTGATCAAAGGCCTCTTTCGAGAAGACGTCCCTGAAGTCTCGGTAGCACTCAGGCACCATCTCCTCGAAAGGCTTTTCCCCTGGGGTGGGGTCCTGCGCTCTTTGGGCCATCCGCTGCGATGGGGTGGTGGTCGCCCTCAGGTCGTGTCCCCATCCTGGGGGGATCACGGCTGCATACAGTCCATCCCCGGGTTCTACTGTGAGGTCAGGCTCCTTCGGAGCTGTTGGCGCCACCCTGAGCCTTTGGCAGGCAGGTGGGCAGCGGGACATGATGACCTTTTGTCGGGCCCAGTCCACTTCCGGGTTGTGGTGTGTCAACCACGAGTGACCAATAATGACTGACTGGCGCCCCAAGTTGGTCACTGCAAAGCGAGCTCGCTCCGTGTGTTGACCAAATGTAAGGAGTGCGTCC
Organism: Cantharellus anzutake; assembly: GCF_015039405.1. Taxonomy (NCBI): domain Eukaryota; kingdom Fungi; phylum Basidiomycota; class Agaricomycetes; order Cantharellales; family Hydnaceae; genus Cantharellus; species Cantharellus anzutake. The sequence goes on from NW_024067116.1 coordinate 100,578, forward strand.
ACCTCCTCCGTGATGGATCCATTCTCATTTGGGGTGCCATCTACATTGTGGACCGGGATTGGTTGGGGTAGGGGGGTGGTCTCCAGGCCATGCTTCCGGACGAATTCACGACTGACAAACATCCCTGTGGCCCCTGAGTCTAGGAGGGCGGAGGTGGTCACTGAGGCGAGAGAGGTGGTTGCAGTCAGCTTCACCAGAAGGTTGAGGGAGCGAGGAGGGCGTTTGGATAGTACGTAGATCGTGGGTGGGGGAACAGCAACCTCAGCCGAGGTGCATTGTGGGCTCTCTCTGCGGGGTTTTGTGGGTGTGGCTCTTTTTTTCTTAGCGATCACTCGGTGTAACTTAGGTTGCGCTGTAGTCCTGGAATTGCCATGGTATCTACATGCAGGTACAGTGACGCTGGGGGACGACCGGGGCACATCCCTCACCGGTCGTCCTCCTGAAAATCCTCAGCAGGTCTCTCCTCCCCCGCTTCCTCCTCTGCACGGTCCAGCTCCTGGGTGAGGGGCGGTCCTTTAGCAGGTCCGCGATCGCCCGGAGGTCTTCCGGGGCCAGGCGGGTCATCTCCCTAGGGGCCTCCCCTTGTAATGTGGTCCGGGCCTGATAGGGTCTCGGCCTCAGGCAGTCTCGGGCTATGTGCCCTAGCCGATTGCAGTTATAGCAGGGTCCAGTGCGCCTCTGCTCGGTCCTGGGGGGCGGATGCGGTCCAGGTCCATGGGTTGGGGGCCGACTTTCGGGGCTGGGGCTGAGGGTGTGGATGCAGCGGGAGGGGGAATGGGCCCGGGAGGAGGTCGGGAGTGAAATGGGGATGGCTTGACAGCCAGGGGGCGGGCTTGAGCTTGGGTGGCTTGGAATCGTCGCCACTGATTGTCAAGGAGGGAGGCTTCACGCTTCCATTCTGCCCATGTCGTGGGCATGGGCCGGAGGCGATAGATGTTTTCGCGAAGGCGTGGGTGAAGGGCGTGCTCAAATCGATCCACAAGAGCAACATCTCCCATTCGTGACACTGGGCCATGCAGCTCAAACTGCTGGATCAGCTTGTCTACTGGCTCGTTCCCTTGTCGGAGTGAGGCAAGCTTTTGACGGGCTGTGGCTTGTCGGTTTGGGTCTGCAAACATAGAATCGAGTTCCGCCGCAAAGTCATCAAAGGAAATGGCTGGGGCTCCTGGGGCAAGGAGGGTGTTGATGCGTTGGGTGGCCCATGGTCCGGCAGTCCCTCCTTTCATGTATGACAGGACAAACAGGACTTGGCTGTGTTCGTCCGGGAACTCGGCATGGCGCATGCTCATGTAGAGTCCACACTCTGCCTTGAAGCGGTCTAGGTCATCTTGTGACCCAGAGAAGGGGGTAGGGGTGGCTACTTTGGGTGGCTTATGAGCCGGAGTGGGTGTAGGGGCTGGGGCTGGGGCCGTGGGTCTGGTCTGGGTGGCCAGTTGGGCTTGGAGATCTTGGAGCTGGCGGGTCAGCTCCGCTATCTGATCTTCCAGCGACATCGGGGGGGATAGAAGTAGGTTGAACCCTTCTTCTGCTGTCAGGGCTCGGTCCTCAATCAGGGACAGCCCGACCTCGGTCCTAGGTGTGTGTGGTGTTCCGGGTGCTTGGGCGCTAGACCCCGTCCTCAGCTCCTCAAACTCACTGAAGGGACTAAGCGGGGATTGAGTTGTCATGTATTACAGAGGGTAACTACAACTTGCCTAAGCGGGGATTGAGTTGAGAAGAAGGGTAAGTTTCCCTATTCCCCGCTTGGCTACTATAAAAGGAAGTGTACTGTACAGTTCGTAACGTGATTCCGGGTAGAAGCCGAGCATGTTCCCGCGACTCGGAAAAGGTGTCACATGGGTTAAGGCGAGTTGCTCGCCTTAACCCACGTGACTTTTCCCGCGGGCTCACATGCGGGTTGAAGTTGTGAGAGGTATGTAGGGATGGGGAGGTCTGGGAAGGTGGTTCTGGGGTGTGGTTGGGTGCCCTGACAGCGGGGTCAGGGGCCGATCCCTGACACTTGCTTCTGTCTTCCTTTAAAACTGTCTTAGCTAGTTCCGGCATTTCTCCTCGTCTCGTCTTCCTCTTTAGTGCCATATTATTGTCATTTTCATTTTTCGTCTTCTGAATTGTCAGTGCTTCAAAGTCCCAGCTCTTTTTCCATTCATTTTCTGCAGTTCTCTTGGTTTTGGTTATATTGACATAGTACCAGACTCATACCCAGTCGGAGGAGCTCCGTGGACGCGCAAAATAATAGCTCTTTATGTAATGTTCTCACGTTCTGTACTCAATACAAAAGGTCACATGCTATGGAGTTAAACACATAGCTGATCACCTACTCCGGAAATTTGGATGCAACACTTCTGTCAGGGCACACCCGCCTGACCCGGGCCCACCCGGGCCCACCCGGCCACACCACACCTGCTCCCCGCTGTCTATCCCCCTCCCCCCTCCTTCCTCCCTCTCCTCCCCCTTCTTTTCCCTTTTCTTTCCCCTTTCTTTATTTCATTCTTCTCATCTTCTTCTCCCTGTTTATTTCTTTCTATCTACACGGACCACCTTCCCTTGTATCGATGTACTATTGACCCGTCCGGCCCACACACCCCGGACGGCTTCCCGCTGTGCCCAGCATGCGCGCATGTAGCAGACGCTCTCGGGATCCCCCACGGGGACACCCGGATGCCTGCGGCTGCCTCCGAGGATGACGTGGCACCTGTCATGTGACTCAAGCCGCATGTACATAAATGTACCTGAAGTGGGAACCGAAGAAGTAACCTTCTTCTCACATTCTCCACTTCAGGTAAGTAGTATAGTTTTCCTCTTTAATAATAATAACACATTCTCCACTTCAGTCTGAGTGGCCAGGGACCACTGTCCCGGATCGGGCCTGCCAGTACGCACGCCTGCTCCACACCCCACGACGGCCTCAGTGCCGGGCATTACCCCCAGGCCCTCTCGACCCTGGACGCGTCCCTGACAACTTCGCTCCTCCGACTGGGGCAAAATGTAGTATGGCTGTGCTCCGGCACTGTCCGGCCTCTGTCTTCCCACGGCAAACAAGCTCGCTTCAAGGCTCTAATCATCACACCCCTCCCCAAGCCATCACAGAAAAAATCCAAAACAAATGTAGTAGTTACCCCCACCCAAAATTAACCCAGCCCAACCCGATTCATCTGCTTCTTGCTCATATGTGCTAAAATTATGTTGGAATCTTGTATTGTGCGCTCAAAATAATATTCTTTTTCACCTCATCGGCCAATTTCTTGGGGTGAGGATACTGTAGTGATCAACACCAGAGTAGGATTGGACTATGACCAGGTAGTTCTACCATGTTTTTCCCTTGACTGGGCTCAGTAATGACAAAGTGCTGAGTGTGCGATACAAGATTCCAACATAATTTTAGCACATATGAGCAAGAAGCAGATGAATCGGGTTGGGCTGGGTTGGGCTGGGTTAATTTTGGGTGGGGGTAACTACTACATTTGTTTTGGATTTTTTCTGTGATGGCTTGGGGAGGGGTGTGATAATTAGAGCCTTGAAGCGAGCTTGTTTGCTGTGGGAAGACAGAGGCCGGACAGTGCCGGAGCACAGCCATACTACATTTTGCCCCAGTCGGAGGAGCGAAGTGTCGCATCCAAATTTCCGGAGTAGGTGATCGGCTATGTGTTTAACTCCGTAGCATGTGACCTTTTGTATTGAGTACAGAACGTGAGAACATTACATAAAGAGCTATTATTTTGCGCGTCCACGGAGCTCCTCCGACTGGGTACGAGTCTGACATAGTACTTTTCCCGAGTAGTGGGACACTCAAGCGGCGGGGAACAAATCTCTTATAGCATTGTCATCACGCAGTGGTATAAGAAACGAATTTGGTAAACGCGGGGGTTCGGAAGGGGTTTTGGTAAAAAAAAATTTCAGCGGAGAGGTTGTCTTCGGAAAGAATTATGTAAAAAATAGAGATATTACCACGTTCAACGTGGTGGCGAATAAAATGATTGAGGATGTCAATATGCTTACATACTACTACGGCCATGAAATTGAGGATCGCGCCAAGATGATGGTTGTTGAGTCTCACCGGGTGCAAAACCTCGAAGCCCCCGAGTTCCGTCATAACCATCCTACTTCTTCGAAGTCCCATGCGATCGGCCCTTAGGACATCGATCAGAAACAGTACGGGCGCCCGTGATTGAATGATGATCGAAACCTTCCGCGAAATCGGCGGAGTCGACGAACCCCCGCCCCCCCCCCCCTCAGCGGTGAGGAGTCCGGAGTTCGGACTTTGCGTAGGTGTGAAGGTAGTACCGCGACTAGTAGCGAAGGTGGGGGGGCCTCTTGTGATAGCGTAAGAACACGTTTGATACCGCTGATGTGCTGTACGACGTGTTGAATTGCGCGCGAGGTTGTTGGGTAAGGGAAGGCAGTGGAGTCAAGACGAATGTTTGTGGCCAAGCTAGCTGGCACATGAGCGAACCGACCATGGTGAGAGATCCTACATAAGGAGAGCTTCTGTATTGCAGTCGACCATGCCGGCCCCTGTCAAGGACTTGGTGTATACACGATGATGATTGGGTGATGATATGTAATGGATTTTACGCACCCGTACGATCTCGTGTCACTTTAATCTCCCACATCATGCTCTGTTTCTGAGAACGCCCAACGAGGTACTTAAGCGTACCACCTCGACGAGAATCCCCCCCCCCCCCCAGCACGAGCTTGGGACAAAACAAACAAAGTCAGTGAGCAGTCGATCATGAGGTAACGTTGAGAACCAGATCGAGCCTACCTTAAATAAAGAGGATGGTTTCTCCAGAATAAAGTTGTTTTTTTTTTTCCCACGGCATCTGAAGGGGTGTCGGCCTCTGAAGTCCGTAAATGGGTGATGGGTGGCACTCACAAAGGTGGTTGAGACATCGATCTTGGAGGACCAGGGAGAGGGATGACGTCCTTTTCATTAAAGGAGTCCGCCCCTTCTTTGATAATTGGATACTAAGCCCAGCTAGCATGGCAGATCCGCCGCATAAAGAAAAAACCAATTGGACCTATCCAGTCAAATATCCAATCACAGCTTTTTTGGCTAGTTGAAGCGCGCTTCCGCTGGATTTCCGCATCTCCATCTGGCTGCAGGTACGTACGTTCCCGCCCGAACACACACACACGGTACCAACTGCGGTCCAATAGCGCGAACAAGTAGGGGGGAAGCAATAATTAGTGTTTTCCACTCAATTATCGATCCGCTCCTGGGCGCGCGTCAGTCATTTGAAATAAGTGAGGGAGACACGTTTCTTTATGCTTGCGGGTTAGAAGATAAGAAAGTATCAACGAACGTTCGTACGATTCCATGACATAAAAGCATGGGGTCATAGAGATATTCTCGAAAGATTCTGATTGGCCCTCCCCAAAAAGTAGAAATGGATTCTTCGACTGAAATCCCATTCTGTTTTATTTTACTTAGTCATGGCTTACATAGTGCAAGCCCGCGTGTTCTCGCACGATGATTTCACGAGGCCCAGTAAGTTTCCAAGAGGAGGAATCTTACATAACGTTGGCAGCCCAGCCACTATAATTCTCAGCGGATAATTGGCGCCTTTTGGGTGATTTTCCTTGGGGGGGTGTCTCCAATTTGAACAAGGAATGGAACTGCTTTGAACGCCATGCAATTTGCCGAAGGCTCCAGAGCAGTTTAGGGAAATTCAGGGCACGAAGTTGGCAGTTACTGTGAATAGGAAATAGATTTCCGGCTGCCCAGAATAGAAGGTACGAGAGTTGCATATTTAAATGTGAACTCGGTATTTGACGCTTTTCTTTGCTATATTACATAAGTAATTGTATTGTCGCGAAGTTGGCCGAATTCATTTGTTTCAACCGGTCTTGCGGCAATCCCCATCTTAGTCACAGGTCATGATCATCAAGCGCTACTGTTCCCTCCCGCACACTGCGATCATTGGGGAGTTACCGCTGGAGTCAAGTCGATTCTGCGAAGGTGCAACTGGAAGTACTGTTACATTGAAGATCTCATCAGTCCTTGCGCGTCCTCTCCCATGCATGCCCCTGATGGGTCTAGTCCTTATGTAGTTTAGCTTTGTAAGGCAGGTGTGACACAGCGTACAGGTCTGGAGCAAGTGCATTGAACCCTGAGTGAGTTGGAGCACTGCTCACTACTGATCCGCTGCTCTGGCAACTCGTGAAGAGAAGATATGCCCTTGTTCAGGATCTGGATGGTGTTCTTCCCATTGAATCGCTTGAATATTGCCACTTGCTTATTGTAACCACGGCCCGTTCGCGGCAAGAAAGAGGAAGCCCCCCTTTCCTTTCCTTGGAATCGATGCCATCCCTACTCGGGTGATGCTGTGGCCCTTCTTGCAGCATTGACATTTGTTTACCAAACCACTATTCTTATCCGTTCCGGTAGAAACGAGCGACCGAAGATCTCAGCAGCGCCAGTTGTGATTACACAATTCGGGTTGGGAGGGGGGGGGGGGTTGCAATGTTGCCAGGCTCGACTATTCACTCGCTCTATCTAGGTGGGGTCAGCAACTTCACCGTACATGGAAAATCCATCATGCCACACACACACAAAAATTACTCTGTTTGGCCAAACCCAAAAGTGGAGAGAGACAGATAGATGCGCGAGAGAAAAGGGGAAAAACACATGAAACGGGTTACCAACTCAATACGAAAAAAAAAATTTCCTCCATGACTTTGAGAGAAATTCATATCATCCCCTAGTTGCTGTCACTAGTATTGGAGTCCGCACTCGATCTCTCCCCCCCTTTTTTTACAACTGCCCCTCCCAATACTTTGGCTCTTTTCCTAGCGGAAGCGCTGTTTACTTTAGCGACTAATTTGGGTTGGAGAACTGGTAAGCGGTTGATACACTTCCTCTGAAGATTTTCGCTCTAACAAAGGTTGTTTTCGCTCTCAAGTTCCGCAAGCCCGCGAACGTGGAGGTGCACGTACACTCTGATTCATCCCAAGGCACTGCAGCAACCAGCTCAGACCGTGGCAGGAATGATTATAATCATGCGACGTGCAAGGAATTCTGTGCCAATCCATGGGCTGTTGTTGCCGGACCCCCCGCGCCTCAGCCAGGCAGTTCCGCTCTCGCGAAAATTAACATAATCTCGACCAATGCAATTTTCTCCCCATTGTCAGACAGCTATGGTGACTTATCAGCGAAACTTCGATGAACCCAATTCCATGAGAATATGCCTAACAGTAGATGTGGGACTGGCAAGTGACTCCTATGATCTCTCCCTATCGTCCCTTATCACTTCTGTAAAACTGTTCTTATATACATGCCCGTTCACTCGTATTAGAGCGTGGACAATATGTTTATGCCTCACTGCACATAGTGTGTCAACCTAAGTTAACGATGCCCTGTTAGTCACCCTATTCACTCATCCGAACACCGACTCACGCGTTCGCGTCGGAACCATTCCATCTTGGCCCATGCATGCATGCATGCACTCGATTCACATCGATCGGTGGTTAGTCTTCCTACTTGACGACCGAATTCAACCTCACTCTCTTTTTCACGAACGAGCATTGCACCTTTGCCCAAACTTGTGCCACAACTCCTCATTATCTTCCCATCTCTGTCTCTGTCTTTGGCTTTATGTAATTCGGAGGCGGAATTTTGGCCGCTTTCGGACGCGACGTCGATCCTGACGTTCCCATCAGAACCATTTCTCGTCCAAGCAAACTTTTTCACATTTGTCTTCACTCGCCCCACTTCACTCAGCTAGGTGGCGTCTATGTACACACACAACCGCCAAGCAACACCCTCTTCTTGAGTGGACTTTGGCCTCTTGACGCTGCCCGACACGTTGCGTCCGAACCAATCAAGTAGGTCCGACCTAGCACTGTTGCGGTCCAAGCGGCGAAATATAGTTGTTCCACAGTGGATGTGTTCGACGATCGATCTCTATCGCAGATACTCTAATGGCGCTGAGTGTTGTTGGCCTATGAATTAATCAGGTGTATCATTGCCGCAACAAGGGACTCTTGAGCATTCGGTTACAAGTTGCAGATCGTGAAATATAGTCATCATCGACCAAATGCTGCTATATACGCCAAAGCCTGTCACTCCTTCCCAGCGTCGGTCAACATTGACCATCCTTAGCGAATGCCCCCCGGGCCCCAGCAAACCCGATGAGTTTCCTGCGCAGGTGTCGAACGTTTCCAACAACATACTCAGTCAGCCTGAGTGACGTACCGCTTATAGCACCGGACCATCTGCATTCAAAGCGAGTGAGTGGATTGGGTGAAATGTGCACGTAACCATAATAGATGCTCTTAAATAATGTTAGATCTGTATACAGAAGGCGCCATTACTGTTTAAAAGTTGGAATATTAGGAGGGCAAACTCGACATGAAACCATGGCCTTGCCTTGCCTTGCCTGCCAGTTGGACCTAACAAAAGAGCTTAGCTAGATCATTTCCACAGTAGCTAATTATCCAACACGACAAGATCGATAATTGAACACGTACAGTCCCGTTCGCCATCAGTCACCAGACGGAAACACCGACACTAACAGCGTTCCATCAAAAATCAAGTATCTATATATCGAACATCTAAGCATATTTACGGCAGCCGAATATCGATTCTCCCATCTATGTAATAACCCACAAAGGTCTAATTTCTGCGAATGGGTTCAGGACTTCCCAGCTGTATATCTCCGTGGCCCGGGCCACTAGGGCAAGCACGTTGTGTTCTCGGATACTCGGCAGCGGGAATACAACGTAGTTGATAAAGCGAACTCTCGTGGACTTTCAATCGAGTTTGTGGTCATTGGCGTAGGGTGTCTGATGGGATGTGGCATGCTGGGTGTGGATGCATAAGTTTATGCGCTTTCTCGTTTCCATGAGAGCGGATACAGCTGCCAGTCCCTCAAGTCTTCCAAGACCCTCCAATGTACGAGCAAGAGAATATGACCGTTGAAGCCCTTCTACTTCTACGTAGGTGTCGGGGTATTCTCCTGAATGGAATGATAATGACTCTCCATCCGAGTCAAGTGCTTCTGCATAGCGCCCCAGGGATCAAAAGATGGGGGATAAAGTGTTCAACCGCCCTGGAATAAATTGGAGGCATATGACTTGGGATAGTCAGCAAACAGTGAACGCCAAATAGAAACAGATTCCTCGGCTAAAGGTAGGGCTTCAGCATGGCGACCAAGGCTGTGGAATGATTTGCTCAAAGTAGTGGAGTGAGTGTGCCAAATTCGGTGTGTGCGATGTCGGATTAACGGTAACTAGTTCGCGCCAAAGTTTTGACGCTTTCTTTCATCACTGATAACGTCTCGGAACGCCTCGTCCAAGGTCAGTGAGTGAAACACTGAGTGTCCGGAGTGACAACGCCAGAGTCGGGGTGTGGGATATCCGATCAATGGAAACTAGTAGACCGCGGCAGAGTTTGACATTTTCCTCAATCATTGATTGGGAGAGCCTCCCGAGATTGCTGAGCGTAATTTCGAGATCCCGTAGTGATGCAGCCAGAAGTGGGGTTGTACAGTATGATGATGTCGGATGGACGGCAGCTATCCCACGCCAGGGTTCGACACTTTGTTTGATCACAGCGAGTGCTCGTCCGAGTTCGGCGAATACCAAACGGAGATTCTGGAGTGATGCAACGCCAAAGTGCAACCGAATCATTCGCGAACTCGTGCCCCTCCCGAAATCTTGAAAAAAAAAAAAAGACCAATTCCTCTCCAATCTGTTAAGTACTTGGGCCAACTTCTGCATCTCTTTCCTTTGAACCCACATCACTACTCAACTGACGGAGTACCAGACGAAATGAGAATGATGCGCAAGATGAAGTAATGATTCGTACCTTAGCCCATTCAGGGAACGAAGATATACTGATGTATCCTTCCATCCCCTCACACAGACTTCCACCCAGCGTGTGAGTTGCTGATTAAGAAATGTGAGGAGGCTCCAAAACTTGGTTGAGGTGACACACAACATGCCAACACGCGTAACGGAAGTGTTCGGCCAGCGTTTCTGGAGGAATGGGGGACAGTTCGACCTTTTCCGGCAACTTTTGGATTAACCCCAAACCGTCCAGACGGCAAAGATCCTCATTCAAGGTCTCAACGCAATGCAGGGCCACTCGGATATTTTCCCTTTTCGTATCCACCAGATAACGATGAAGTGCTGAGGATTCTGGTTCAGTTCGGTCTATGAGGAAATCGTGGAATGATTGATGTAAAATACGAATTGGCTCATCAGGTTCCCTAACCCCTAAGAGGAGGGGTGCAAGTTCGGCTAATGTGTGATGTATGGAAGACTTAAGGAGTGGTGATAGTATGGCATCCCAAGCCCTAACTGACAATGGCTGTTGCGCAACCAAGATTGCTCCCATCACAATGGGGCATGGCAGTCATGCACAAAATCTTCGTCCTTCCGATTACACTTCTTCAGAATGGTCGTATACAGGCTGTCCATCATTTCCTCGGCTCGGGCCTTCGATCGGTTAGCGCCCGTATCAAGCAATTTCTCCAGCGTTCTCATAGGGTCGCCACTTGCCACCTTCATGTAATGAAAGACGGTACTGATCCAAATGAACAACCCACCCACTCATTCCAGAATGTTTTGGATCAATTTGTCCTCTTCTCCCAGTACGTCTCTCAAACTAGGATGCACATCCATCAGTTTTCGTAGCTGCATGCGGATGTAGGTAGCACAGTCATCCACGTTCGCACCGTCGGAGAGATCGATGCTAATACGATCGATAGGTCGCTCAGAGCTGAGGCACTCTCGATTCCGCGAGCTGTACTTACAATAACACCAATGGTCAAGTTCGTCCTCACCTACGTGATGACCGCCACCTTAAGATCAAAAAGGCGACACAACAACAGCGATTGGGCGTTGTTACCTGGAACGACTTTGAAGCCTCACAGAAATCTTTCCTGAGGTCACTGATCATGCCCGGATTGTTCATGTGAGAGATGAAATTGATGACAGCGGGCCGCTTTCCCATCCCGCGAAACAATTGACTGATTTTGGTTTCGATACGCTGCAATGCCCTACCAAACGTCTGTGTCATTACGAGCCAGGGGGCCAGCGGATACATGTTGCTTACTCGCTTAGCATTGTAACGCTTTCTATCCATGGCTTTCCCTCTTCGCTCGACGCATCATACGAGTCAACGGTCGTGACTACGTCAGCCATTGTTTTGACGATGTATGTTCCAAAAGCCTCCCTGAACATTTACAGAACAATGATCAGCGCTTCCGTTCCTAATTTCGCATATCAATCGCCACCAACCTTGACCTCGTCCAAGATGAAGAGTGCCCCGCCGGTGGCAGTTTTTAGAGGGAGCAGATCAGACACGGCATTGATTACTGTGAGAATGGAAATTGCACAGTCAACTCCCGCCGGGGATCGTTGACCTTTTGCTTCAGTGACATTGTGGATGACGGGTGAATCGCTAGGGTAGTCAGGCAATTCATTTCGATACGCGGCAGCGGCACCTCCTGGATCTTTCGAGATGAGCTGACGGGACGATACTAGCTAAGCGGTCGCCAAAACGAAAAGACGGAATGGTGGTGGAAACGGGTTCAAGTAAAATTTCTGCATTCTGCATACTCACGCTAGCTGCCGGGTGTCCTGAATTGAATCAGAGCTCAACAAATCAACGATTTTTCTGTGTGTTCACCCGAATTGCACACGTTCATTCTCGCATGGTGGAAACGAACACTCACTCGCACGGAGCGGTTCGGTTCGGGAATAGACAAAACTGTTCATACGTGAACCGGCCGCGGAAGTTCGGGCAGTGTCGGGGCATCTCCGTCTCCTACCGGTAGAAGCGCCTGGATGGGAGGGAGAATAGTTGGGCTAGGACAATGCTCCAGAACCCTTGGCCTCACATGCACGGGAATGAGAGGGTATCGTTCCAGTGAGATCACGGAATCGGAGATGCACCTCAACAAGCTTTCACCTCCCCCAGGATGTCACTTTCAAGGAGGTGAGGAGACGAAATAACAGCTACAATAGTCCATATCGCTGTCACGAACTAACATGCTGTAGTCCTCCAACGCTCGAACGAGTTGGATAAGAAAGTATGGAAGGACCTTTCATTTAGAGTACTCAGACATCTCTCTCTTACCTCGTTTCCAGGTTCCATTCATCTCGCAGTACAGGACCTTCGCCTTATCCATCCTTGCAGATGAACGGGAATCGGTAAGGCGTCTCTCTGTGAGAAATAGCCATACTCCAGCTGGTGGTTGGGACGACATCAAGCTCTGGAGACTTTCTCAGACCTCGTCGCAGTATCTCTCAGAATGGAACGATTAACTTGGGGCTAGTGCACGATGTTTATGCTTGTAACCGGGAAATATGCGTCAGCGTTCAGAGTCGAAACATGATTGGAGTTGCTCATGCTGAACTGACTAGCACCCATGCTAATAACGGGGCCCACAACGAGTCATTTGCTGCGCATGAGTTGCGACTCTGCAGGCTTTTCGATTCTTAGGACAAGACCGGTGTGTTCGATATCCATCAGTCGTTATGTGACCTGAAGGCCAATATCTCCGTTGTTCACGGGAATGGAGAGTATCTCTCCATTCCAGTGAAAACCAAGATCTTGGTCTTTTGCAATTCCCATATTAACCTGATGTCTATTGACAAAGTTCAAGCATTCAGAATCCGCCGCCTTATTCCTTGAGAGCACCAGTGGCGTTTACATCGCACGCAGCCTTCACCCTTGATATGCAATGTTCGATCGCACGGCAGTAATAGGTTGAAGTGGGCTTCGTTTGATCAGATGGTGCAGCCAATACGGTAGACGGTACAGCCTTGACGTTGAGCATTACTTGATGCATGAAGATGTACATGAATGGGGAGCGCTCTCTGCAGCAAATGTGACCCTGGAACCATTGACTTCAGTGGCAGATGCAGCGAAAAGGCTAATGATGAGACTTACGTCGGCGTTCCACCACTCATTTTGTAATGAACAGAAGCCGCCCACGAACGCCAAAACCAAGCGTATAATTAGGGGTGATTTATCAGTTATGGATTCAACGTGTATAAGCCGAGAAACCATCTCGCCACACAGGGGACTGTGAGCGCTCGCCACAAGATTTGCTATTTGAAAGTTTCCCCCAGCTAGACGTATACTTCTGCAATTGCTGAGTGCGGCTTGCCATTGGCGTGTTTTGCCTGTGTTTTGTGATGTCTGGTGCAGCTGCGCCTTGTGCTTGTGCTTGCCCTTGGCACGTGGCGGACCCGGAGTGTGGGTCCAATGCCCATCCATTCAGCGCAGGGCAGCCGGTGGGAACGAACCTTCCTCATTCATCACAATACTAGCTAACACTTAGGTAATCGGTAATCCTTGTTACACATCTCCGTTTTTTTTTTGGGTGGCATTCCTGATGAGATGGGCTTGGTTTCCTAAAGTTTCCACGACGAGCTCATCTGGCCCGTCCTCTTCCAATCGTTCAATTTTGTATGAGCATTTCTCCACGCTCATCATAAACGGAATGAGATGGTTCATGATCTGTGTCTCGGGAGAAATCCCTTACCAAGTTGGAATTGACTGAATCGGCTGGGAAGATCTGGATACTTGATCTCATTTACGAAATATTGCCCTAACAGCAGCTGAAGGGTCCATGTCGCATTCGTGGAAGCGTCGATTGGAGTTTTCTTTGCCACGAAGTGGCGTCGGCGACACCGTGCACCGCTACACTCTTCAGCGAAGGTCCTGGTATATTCAGGCATGCGGCAAATTTTGTGGCCCAGTGCAGCGATGGTTTCGGGGCATGACCTTGACAGGGGTGCGCAAATTCTTCTACATAGAGTCAATTCGGTTAATACGAATAACCAATCCTGGCTAATATGCTGATGCATCGCCTTGATGACCGGATCTTTCCTAGCTATCTTCCTAGCCAAAGAGTGAATACGTCTTCCCCACACGCCTTCTCTCCCCTCCTGGTGTCATCTTGTATCGTCCCCCAATCTCCTGCTCACGGATATTGTAGCGGGACGTTTTGGGAACAGTTTCGCAGTTGAACGAAGCTAAACGGTGCACTGGCTGACGAGAAATTTCGAAATTTGTGAAATATCAACTACGTATTCTGGGATCATGTTCATATCGCCGGTTGGAATTTCGACGAAGAAGGTGGCTGAATTTGGAAGGTTTTATTCATTCTTTCAGCAGTCTGGAGCTTGGTCATCACAAAGAGAGGATTGAATAGGTCTGAGAGGCATAAAAGCGTGGTCTGAGCATAAGTTCTCCCCACCAGTTCCTTCTTCTCCCCCCTCGCTCTCGGAACCCCAGTCGCTACTCGGCTTTGACGTCCTTGGATTGTCTCTCGAAGCCTGGTCTGTGGCCATTCTGAACCCCTTTCACTCCATGAATCAAGGCCCTCGACGTCCCACTCATTGTCCACGTTGACGTTCCCCCATCAATCTTCTACCCCTTCACTTGATACCCTTAGCACGTCACCCATGCTGCCATTCGACCCATCTGCAATTCTTCAAGTCCCTGTACAGGTTCCCTGCCTATTACGCAACGACTCTAACATTTTAGATGATTTCTAGGCTGTCGATCTTCGCTCACTGCACTTTGGCACCTTGGCCTTCTCATCGACCTGTGACCGACGTGCCTTGTGGATTCCATCGTCTAGGAAGCGAACAACAACCAACTGAATCAAGTGCAAGGACACATGGGGCCCCTTCAATCCGATGGATGCGCAACCTCGGAGCACGACTCGCTTTCGCTCACAGTTCTGACCAGTCTGCCCGTTCGTTTTTCCCTGCGCCCTTGCTCCCGGAACTCTAGTCGTCGCCAGCCTTCACCATCCTCGAATCATCAATGTCTCATTGGTAGCCACTCCAAACCTTTCGCGGCCTCAACCCTATCGGACCCTGAAGCTGTGGGCTATATCTAGACAGCCAATTTTTCACTTATTAGCGCACCCAAGAGATGCCCCCTTCACCTATCCAATCGACCTATGATCACAGCTCTCATCTTCATGCAACCTGGCCGTGTCTGCTTTGGCGAACTGCTTGTGGATCAGTTTTACTGGTTATCGGGTCTACACATCCTGCTTTCCCTCTATGACCATTTGGGCTGCCCATGGACTCCGATGACCCGTTGTACACCTTACGGATTCGACGCGCTTTGCAGGTTCCATCGACAAAGGGGAGTAGACAACAAAGAAGAGGTAAATGGAGTGCAGGAACCCATACACGCCCTTTTCCCTTTTCCATCCGATGGATGCACAGCGAGAAAGAACGACCCACCTTCCTTTCCGCTTCAACATGTTGTTTCTGTCACCTGGTCTCGACGTATGCTCTTGCCCCGGGCCGTTTCCCTTGAAGCTCTCAGCCTTCCTGCCTTTCGGTCACAACCCACTTCCTTTGGAGTACCCTGTCGCCAGGTTTCTTTCGTCACGGATCTTTCTCTTCTTGGGTAGCTCATCAATCACTATTTCTGCGCCAAACTTCCAACAAAGGCGGCGAACACATCACTTCCGTCATATGACGAGTACGTATCATGATTTTCTTAGCAAGCAATATTCATTGAATCCGTTCATGCAGTGGTATGTCCCGTTTATTTCGGGAGAGTGGGAGTGGGACACTTTGGCGGGACGCCCTCGTGGCGTCGGTATGGACATGTTCCCACAGGCGCTTGCACCTGTTGTCCATGCCCCTTTCCTGTTAGGGTGGAACTTTGCGAGCCAGTTGGCTCGCATAGTGTCCACCCAACAGGTTTGGTCGTAAGTATCATTTCTCCTCTCACATTGAGACTCATGCTGACATCCTTACATGTCCAGGAACATCTTATGTTGCCCTCATTGTTGGGCAAGGAGCAAATTTCATGGTAAGTTGATCAGGTCCACTCGTGTATTTTTCGCCACTAACATTGGGTTACGCCACTGGCGGGAGCTTCCCCTACATTAGTCGATTTTATAGCTCAGCTCCGTCACATGGTGCGCTAGAAGCATGTTTGCTGTAAGTACAGTTCCTTTCTTTTGCCTGAATTCGTGCTGGGATCCGTTCCACTCTGTTTCACCTATCTTAGACGTGTATTCATCCAGGTAGTTGTGTACAATATTACTTTTCACTGCACTGGTTAGACTGAGATGCACGCCTATTGAGCTCTGCGTTACTTCCTTTGGTGTAAGCAACGCCGCGTCACCATCATACCTAAATCCAGGTTACTGATCTGATCTGATTATCCTGTGGTCCTGAAACGTACCTACGCCTCAGTTTTCACTTATCTTTTCCCTTCATGTCAATTAGTTATTCTTTTTTTAGTTTCTCCGCGACGATTCATTGTTCACTAGCGAAAGAGTCCCCCGTATGACAGTTGTCGTTTCTCGCTTTTTGTTTCTTGTTTCTTATGTTTTCCCCTTCGTGTATCTCCTGTCCGGTGCTACTTTACCGCCGTCCGTTGATCTCTATCTATTTTCTGCGTCTTCGACTCTATTGTACCACTGGGTGCCCGTCAATCGAAGAAGTTTCAGCACACGTCGAAGCAGTTCATCACGCTACTCTGACTAAGCGCCCTGCCCGTTTGCGCACATGTGAGCTTTGCAGCAAACATCCGCGTATATATTGGGGGCATCTCACGATTGGCTGGTTGACGATTTACGGAGCGCTAACCCAATGGCCCGCTCGCTGCACAGGGACTGAATCCTCAGGCTCCGACTTGCGCGACCGTCTTTACCAGTACAGTGCTGGCAGATGTCCTGACGAGCCTGGAACGCCGACTCGGCTGGGGTGGTCAGTACTTATGATTAGGCGATATAGCGGCAACGCGCAAATCCTGGTGTGAATGTAAGACAAAAGATATTGAACATGAGGTGAAAGAACAAAAACAAGAATTCAAACATAAGGCACACTAAAAGAATTGTATGCGTGAGAGCAGAACGCTCCGAAGCAGTGGCGCGCGAGAACGAATACGTGGGGCTTGGTTTTGCGCAGGCATGATCGAGGTGGGGGGGAAGGAGATCGACAACCAAAAACAGGGTGGTCAAAGCGAACAGTATTATAACAATGATGGTCATGAGTGCTCGTTCTGCTCAACACAAAATAAAACAAAAACAAAAACAAAACAAAAGCGAGCAGCCCAAGTGTACTGCTAACTTAGTTCCCAGAAGCGTAGTGAAAGCTCATATGTGGTGGTGGTCAGATGTCCTGGGTGGTGACCCCATTGCACTGAGCTCGACACTTCTGCTAGCACGTCCGTGATGAGCTGAGTCAGGATACATACAGTCCAGGATCGGTACACACGAGATGAGAACGAATATCATGAAAAACGCAAAAGCAGCCAGGCACAGAAACATACATGGAGGAAGAGGTCCATGTGACAGGCGAAGACGTGCAGTTTGGGCCCTTGGCCCCATCCGGTGATTACTTAGTCCCGTCAAAGACTCAAATTAAGCCCCAGCGTCGAATAGTGAAGTCATGCATGTCGTATCGTGCCAGTATGGGTATTATGTGAAACGAGTTCAAAGTTCGATGCTCCACGAATGCTAGTTACTACGTCGGCGTTGCCCGGCGCGTCACGAACCAAAAATGACGATGAAACCTTGGAAACTGAAAAAATGATCAAGAATCGGGCTGAGAGCGAGATGGTAGAGGGATAAGACAAGAGGTCGATTAGGGAGTACGTGACTTGCGTTGGCCGGCTAGAGCTTCAGTCTTCACTGGTCATGCAACCAGGCTCAGCTTCAGCTGTATACGTGGGGGCCAACCAGGACATATAATTTGAGCGAGAAACATGCAAGATTTCCGAGTCAATGCAGAACTACATGAACGAGGGAACGTAGATAAAAAAGAAATGTCCAAGAGAGAAAGTACAGAGTTGCATGCGGCTGGCCCGCCGTTACATGGGTTGAGGAACTGCAAACAAGAAATCGTGCCTCAGTTCGAGATGTGCATGTGTGAACTGAGGATCGAGAGAAAGTGGGAACTTTTTGGCCAGAAGCGCTGCATGCAGCGTTACGGCGTACTAGCAGTTACAATTGAACCACCGAACAAACTTAACACCTTGTCTCAACCAGCCATGTCACCCATATTTTGGAGACCTGATTAGGTACCCAAAAGCGCTATATATATATATACCTAACAGGCCAAAAGCTTGTTGAATGTTCTATAACGTTCTCCAACGGAATGCTCGTAATGATTAGAATGTTCTAAAACCACGACTGAACGTTCTAAACAATCAGTGAACGTTGTGTGTATGTGCCTAATAGGCCAAAAGGTTGTTGAACGTTCTATAACATTCTCCAGTGGGGTATTCTGATCATCATTGAACGTTCATTGAACGTTCTAACTGTCATTTGCCGCAGGTGTCTGAATGGCGGCAACTTCCCTCGGCAAGATTCAATACAAAGGAGGCAAACGCCGAGATCAGGTGATGAATTATTCGCAACTGTCTAGTTCTTTCCGTCTCCCCATCCTCTCCCCATCCTCTACTGAACCCGCGCAGCGCCGCGACCACCGCCAAGCCTCCCTTCCCTCCTCAGTCCTAAGCATACGCTTTGCGTCCCTCGATTGGGGTGTGGCCTAGCTAACTCATCGTTGCAGTGAGGCGTGGGTTTGTTGTAGGGTTCCATGAGGTTTGCCGGTTTCTTCAGTTGGCATGAACCGCACTAATTGTCTCTCCCCTGTAGATTGTTCCGCTGATTGTCTCTCAGCCTAGCTAGTTCAGTATTCACAGAGTTTATCAGATGATGGCCTAACGGGGTGGGTTCGTTATTCCAATTGGAGCTGCAACCCCGTTCTTCGCAACAAATCTGATGACTTTTTTTTTGCAGGCTTTGACCTGAACTCGCTGTGCTGGTAAGTTTGTCCCCTGATGATTGTCCTCTTTACGTCCCATGGCCCACTTTCCCCTCGTAAATTCATTTTACTTTCCATGGCGTCAATGCAATGGTATGAGGCTCGGTTTGTTTGTATTGTCCGAAGCAATTAATATTTCGTACCTCCCTTGTATATTAGATTTATATCCCCCTCCGCGACTATTCCGTACCCCCACCAGCTGACTCCTGTGGAATCTGAAACTCTTGTCCTCGCTTTGAGGTCCCCGAGCTTGTACTGGGCACGTTCACTGATTGTTTCCGTGTTTTGTCTTGCATGTCACGCTGCAGCCACAATGTTGCCTGCCCATTTGCTCTTCCATTCGCCTGCCAGCTTGCCCCGCTTGCCATGTTGCTGACATCAACGTGGATGACATGGGTCTCAGATCCAAATGACCCGGTGTTTATTCCTATTTACATTATGTTTCCAGTGGGTGCTTTCATTGATTGTTCTTCAACTTGTGTCTAGTAAGCAAATTTTTTCTCCACCCGGTTTCGTGATTGCATTATTTTTCTATTATGTTTGCTTCCATCACTGCTACTAACATAGTTTGCTATGTATTCCAGTTTATTTCACGGGACTAATCGGAGTCGGGCACGTGCGACTTGGAGCTGTTCACACTGCCGCAGCGCTTGCGCTCGGTGTCACTGGTATGTTTCCCCAGTGCAGCCGGGCTTCTAACTCACGCTTGCTTGTCAGTTACCCCTCGTTATCGCGTGGTTATTACTCTCCCTTCCATGTGTTGCTGTTTTCTGTAAGTGTATTTTTTTAACCCTTTATTTACTTGATTTGTGAATTGTTCGCCCTCAGCTCCTGTTCCTCCCCGCTCAGGCTGCATTTCCTCTTTTGTCTACCCTCCACCTCCCCCACTCCGCCTTTGATTACGTTGTATCTTAACTGTACTCTCTTTGTAACCGGCCCGCCCTCAGCCGTTGTTTTCCTGTTCCGCAATCAACATTCTGTGCTGGCCCGATGCTAGGCCGAGTCCGCTGTCATGATGCCTATTCTCTTTCTCCCTCTCTATGTCACGTGATTAGAGGATACAAACAGTTATGACCTTAGCTGTATTGTAGCGGAGTTGTCCGAGTTTATTGTTATATTGTTATATCTACTCATAGAGTTTCCGGAATTAATGTTAATATTGTTATTATTACATTGTTATATTCGAGATCGGCACCAAATCCGCTCATTAATGCGAAAGAGTTCCCGCGCTATTTGATGTCACATGCATGTGAGAGTTGGAGCTGAATTCATGAGACAATTGCCCGGCCAACTGAGGGAAATGGCCACACTGTGGGAATCGCCATGGGCCAGCAATTACAACTTACATTGCGAAACCCTCTACATTCTCTGGGTCAAGGCGAGCATCTTCACCCATATCTAATGCTGCCATAGCCAGAGCCAGAGCCCCGTTTTCCTCCATCTCATCAGGCTCTATTTCATCATTATCATCATCATCTTGACTTGCCTCATCCGCGCTGTCCACACCATCATCTTGACCTGCCCCGGGGTACTGAGTATTGGTGGATTGAACGTTGGTGTAAAGGGAACAGAAATCCTCCTTTGACATTGGAGGGGTGGTGTCCGGCCACGGAAGTGCATCGTGAGGACAAGGGACATCTTCGGTGTGATTCTGCCATGAAATGGAGAGATTGTGAAGTTCATGGAGCCATTTGAGAGCAAGAAAGGCCACGTCAACGCTGTTCCTTCCTTGACATGACCGAAAAAGTGACTCATATGCAGCATGCTCATGAGCCAACCAGTGTCGGAGGTTAGCATGCTCTGCAGTGAGTCTGCGTATCTCAGACCGGCAATTATTTGCTTCCTGCATATAGCGAATGCTCTCACGAACACTAGAATCCATCACCCATTTGGGGAGCTCTCCCTCTCCGGGCTCTTGGTCAAAGAACTCTTGCCAAAGATCTTGATCTACATCTAACTTGAGGATGGTGTCACGGCTGAGGGAAGGTGGGAGATACTTATTTTGGTGGGCTGGAGAAGTAGTCCGAAGCCTCCTTAGAAGCTCTAGCTTCTCGTTGTATTTTCGCAGTGTAATGTCAATGGCAGATGATCGGCCCTTCACTGCTTTCTCCACATGGGCCTTGACATTTTGATCAATGGTGCGAGCTTTTGAGCGATCAAGTATGTTGAGTTCGAACCGTCTTGAACGCAATTTCCGAACAAGCTGCTCCCTAAGGATTCGAAAATTGATGAGTTCATTTGTCCACTCATCCTTCTTCAGCCGCTCCAGCTCTTCGAAGGCAGCATCGCCCTGTGCTCCAAGCATACGCATGTTTGTGGCCAACGACTCCTTCAGCCTTACAATCTCTTCTGCCACTTTCTCCATGAATTCTTGCGACTCAAACTGACGAACTGGATCATCTACTGGCCTGGTCCGAACAAGCTCCTCATAGAGTGTCTCTTGGGTCTTTAACTCGGTCCTCAGTGAAGTAATTCGATCCACTAGCTTCTGGGCCGCTGTCTTCGATTGACGCTCTAAAGGTTTGCTGTAATAACGTCGCTGGTCCTCAAACTGTGCCAACAGATCAGGAACCGGATCATCGTTGTTCTTCCCCGAGTGACCGGTAGCTGCATTAAGTCGCCCCCTGGCCCTCTTTAGGTGGCCTCGAAGCCATTTTCCAGAGTCAGGGGACTTCATGGACTCAATGTGCTCAACCTGGACATCAATTAGAAAGAGGCGACGATAATGGCCAGTAACTCGAAGGCCCGGTATCAACTGTCGCAGCTGGCTCCACACCCTCTCACAACCTTCACCATCCGTGAGGCCCCAAAGCTCCGATTTACGTGGATGGTACCAAAGCTGACAGGCATACTGGTGACCATATGCATGGAAAATGGAGACACCCCACGCGATTCGAGATCTCCACTCCGGAGCAATGTTGTATTTCTTCAGGGTACGATCTCCCTGACATCCTATGTCATACAATATTCCAACCCGCCATGAGCCCGGGACGTGCTCAAAGAATTTTGCGACGAGCGCGAAAAGGTAGTGCTGTTTCTCACCGGCCGTCTGGACGTTAACGAGGAATAGGGGTATATCGTGGCGACACAGGATCGCCATCACTCCAGTGTCCGCAAAATAGTCTGTCGATGCCTTAATGCGTTCCCCATCGGCAGCGATGAAAGACTCAGAACAAGCATCATATGTAGAGTTCGGGACTGGCAAGCCAAACTCCCTCCTATCATCTGCACCAGCTGGAGCACGCTCAATGTCCACCTCCTCCCCTTCACGGTTTCTGCGCTTCCTGGAAGACTTTTTAGTGGGGCGGATGGTCTCGACGTGTTCTTTCCAAAACTGAACGAAGTCCTCAGACAAAAATACAGTTCTCGGTGACGTGAAAGCAGGATCCTTCCCCCCGACTTTCTCCTCCATTCCACGCCGACGATCCTTGTCTTTAATCCGCTTTAGTTGGAAATTCGCATCGCAACATATGATGGCCTGTACATCCTCCCCTTTCGTATAGGACCCACCAAAACAGAGGGGACATCGAGAACGGAGGAAAGAACTAGGCTGATCATCAGCATTAGGGTTTGGAGTATGATGGGCATTCTCATACACGCGACGATTGATCGGAGTCGTGACGTCAAAATCAGTCTCAATCTCGGTACCCTCGGAATGCTGCGAGACGGAGGTAGATGGCCCCTGCGGCATCACAGATGAAGGTTGAGATGGAAGTGCATAGCTTCTTGCTAAACGAACAAGCTCCGCTTGGACTAACGAAACGAGACTCTGGTAATATTTCAGGGCATTCGCGAAACGTCTACGAAGAGAGTCCTTGGCATCAAAATGAAACCCGCGATTTTGAAGTATGGTTTGCATGGTAGCTGCCCATGCCCGGTTATTTGGGGCGGTAAACTTGAAGAAAAGTGAGACCCATTCCAACATATCGATGCTTACGGCCAGTGAAGGGCGATATGGAGCACATGGGAACATCCCAAGCTCAACAAGCTGGACGGGAGCAGGGCGGGTACTGCAAACAATAAGCAAGACCTCCTCTTTGCGGTCAAACCGCAAACAAACAACTTTGAGTGCCAGGTGGCTGCCCCCACAATCGCAAGGATCCGCTCTAGGTGTGACCCCCGATCCGGAATAACGCAAACGCTCCCACTGAATGTACACAGCTATGAGCTGCGGAAGGACTGTATTGTCCCAACGCACATGCTGCCTCTCGCGCTTTAAAGCGTGCTTAGACCGGCGTGCATCCAGGGGTGTGCAGATGACTCGGTCCACCACAGTGTCGAGGCCAATAGGGATGGTTCCTATATATGGAGTAGGTGGGGAGGAGAAAGGCAACTCGAACTCTTCGGGTGGGTTGGGCGGCGGCACATGTTCATCATTGTGGTCATTGGCGGAATGTGGATAGGAGCCTCCACGTTGTTGGCCCCTGGCTTCTGTGATCGGCGAAGAGATGGCACAATCCCAGGGACGCTGCTCAGCTCCTTCAGGAAACCGGTACTTGACCCTTCATTCTGCAACGTCCCACCATCAGATTGCTTTCTTGCATAATACCTTTCCGATGCTTTGAGCGACTTTTTAAGACTGCGTAGAGTTCCTGCCATAATGTTGTAACGATGTGGTGATCAGGATAAAGGAGGGTATTGTGAATAATAAAGGCGTCGTATGAACCGCGGTGGGTGTTGGACCAATGGACCGATGGGCTAGATCGCTCGGTGGTGCTTGTCACAGACACCGACGATGAAAACAAGGGACAAGTCCCAGAGGCAATGATGATGGAGTGAAGTAAGAGTCCCAGCGATCCTCTGAGGTGTGCAGCGCCGAAGGAGCAAGCTCGAAGGGTTATCCCCAAAGAAAAATCCTTGAGGAGGGCACCAACGAATAAGATCAATGCACTCAGGGGCAGGGCAGCACGCGAGAAATTAAGTCACAACGTGAGGTTAGGATGGAGGTGGAGCCGAGGGAGTGCAATCGTGAACTGTCTCCAATGCAGGGGCTTTGAAGAGGACACCGACGAAAAACCAACGGACTCAGGTGAAGCGACAACAGGCACAACGCAGTTTAAGGTCAGGGAGGACGTGGAACTAAAGAGGTGTAATCGTGGGTTGTCTCCAATGCAAATGCTTTGAAGAGGACTCCACGAATGTGAGGGAACGTAGGGGCGGCGAAACGGTTAGGACGAGCGGAAGTGTAATGGCAGAACGATGGCGGAACGCCGTCACAAGACTAGATTCAATTGAAGTGGGTCGGAACAAACATAAGGCAACAAGTTACAAGGCAAGCGTCTCAATGACACCACGTAAAGTGGTGAGGGTACGATCCAGTTTTCTTTGTAGCTCCTCGTTCATTGCTCGTAGCTCCTGGTTCTGCACATGTAATTCATTGACCTCGGACTCAAAAGCGTCCAACTCAATGGAGGAGAGTTGCGCAGCAGCTTCATGCTCGCGGATTCGGGCCTCCAATTGAATAATGCGAGCAGTCATTAAGTTCCTCGATGAAGCATCTGCCGCGTGGGTTGGAAGGGATAAGGACCCCGCTGCCCTTTGAACTGGTGGCTGACTCCTGGGAGATGTTGATCAGACAGTTCCGAATACATTAAATTGTACTTACATTGGAGCTTGTGCCGCTGGTTGGGTATCGCCTCCGCTAAATGGCGGTTGCCTTCTGAGCGATGAATAAGAGACGGTGCGAATACAAATTGACATTACCTTCTTTGACTCAATATGTTATCGCTGGCAGCATCGTTGTTTCGTGCGAATCTAAAGGACCTCGCTTGAAGATCGGATGCTTCAAGGCTGTAACACATCAGCATCAATGATAGGCTTTGAGTGAATAGATCCAGCCACTTGCCCGGGACACGGTGGTCCTCTCATTCTACGCTGACGGAAGTCATCCCTTGATATTTGATTTCCGCGTACTGTGAATATTGTATGAGTCACTCATTGTTTTCGGACTGTATAGACTATACTAACGAAAAATGGTGCACCTTTGGCCCCCATTCACTCGGGGACATTTCCAGAACCAGTAGCCTTCCAACTTTTTTCGGCCGCAATATTTCAGCACTGAAGATGAGTTAGATTGATATCAATAAGAAGCTCGAGGAGATGCCATACTCTGATAGCCACAATCACAACGGAAATCATAGGAATCCGAGAGACTGGGAGGAATAACAACAACTTGCTCCCCTTGGAAATTCTGTAGAAATGCCATTGGCTTCGATGAATCGATCGGTGGTAATGTTGCTGTGAGGCAAGTGGTGAGATATTTCTTGCACAATTCCTCGATCCATCACCTGACTAATCAGTGCCATCCTCGCGATAATTGGATAATTGATTTTACTGTAAGGGAGATATTAATTGGGATTTAATGGAGGGTACGAGATTAAATAAGACTTGTGTGCCTCGGGTTCTAGCACCAGGCTTCCTTCATGTCCGCCGCACACAGTTGACCTCGCGTATGGTATACCCAGTTATGGTCTTTCTTATGCTGATGTTTTTCGTATGTGTTTAGTTTGTTTTTTCTCTGATTTTCTCGGTCGCTCAAAAATTCAAGAGGCTTCGACGTTTGTCGGGGTCGTCGCCACGTTATTCTATCGTTCCGAGTCGCCCGTTGCACACAAGTTATGTTACATTTACTGTAAAGAAACAAGGTTGGGGTTGGGTCTGGCAGCCTTGACGCCGTGGGAACCTGTTCAATCTCCTCTCGTTGCCGAGGCAGCGGCACCACATCCAATTCCCATTAATCGTGAGTGCGTGTTGGATGAACAAGTCGTGACAACACACGGATGCCATCGGGACAACACTCAGTGCGGAATTAGATGGATGATAGGAAGATATGTATTTACATGTGTTTGTATCGACAATTTTATCTTTGGAGTTTGTTCCTGTCGTTTCTTTTCCGTTGCTCAACCGCATCGTTATCTGGCGACCTTCGGTCATGAATGTGCACTTCAACAATAGATGCTACCCAGGTTTGCACTGTTGCACGGAGCGGTGTGTATTTTCCATCATTATCAATCCGGGCGCGGCCTCGTGTCAACGTAACTTGGTGTTGTTGTTACGGCTTCGTCTTCCATTTGTGGTTTCTTCGCTACCACGCTGTTCAAAGCGCCTTTCTTATAAAGCGAGAAATTTTGGTTTTCACATCGTGAACAACGGGACTGAGGTTAATCTAATCTGGATTCTATAGATTTAAATTCAGCCAACTCCAAACCGGTGGCAGGTCACATGTTTCTGCGGTTGTTGCCGGATCACACTCCACTCTGGCGCGTCCCCTCACAGTCTTGTTTCCAGTAAGCATTCTCACAATTAGGATGATTAGGGCCATAGCGCGCACAGCCCTGATATTCTATTACTGTTTACACGTAGATTGACTCGTGAGGAAGATGACTAGTCACACAACCCATCGTCCGACTCGCGGCCTCGATCCGCATCATGTGGTCAATGCCAATCCTCAGCCAGCTGAGGTGTCGCTTGGTCATCTTGCGGAAGGCTCGCTCGCTCGGCTACGCAATATGGCATCTGTCAACCTTCATCATGATGAAGTGACACAGGGTCATGCTTCCAATGGCTTGTCAGAGTGGTTGCAGTGGTTGCTTGATGAATCGTTTATGAATGAACGGTCATCTACCCCCATAACTCCAGTAGAATGGGATTATAGATTGTTGCGATTTGTCGACGTAAATGGTGACTTGCCATTTGACATTGCATTGAGTAATCAAAAGCTGCTCAATCAACGCCACATACGACGATATCCTAAAGGTATGTTCTTCTTCCCCCAGTTCTAGCTTGGCGGCTCACCCCCCCATTCCCCTTACTACAGCCACAAATCGACGCAGGGTTTACCACCGGTTTTCATGGTCGCTGTTGGCCTCAAATAGCCCTCGAGCGCATAAATACGAGTTCCTGGGACAGCCAACCAACGAAACCCCTTCTCAAAATATCCCCCCTCCTGCATTCACTGCTGCTGACACATTCCTATTTGATCATCATTGGGATTACACACGGTATCCTATCGTTTTCGATTCGCAGCGCCCATACCTTCCATATCTCCCACATTGCCGCTTGAATGAAAAATTGGACCATAGGTGGGAGGAGTTAAGCTTTCGTGAAGGCGAGCGCTGTGATGGCTTCCCTGGGTTTGGCCCCACAATGCGCGGTATCGTTTTTGATAGCGAACAACTATCAGACATCATGTATTTCTTGAGACAGACAGAGAGTAGTTTTCATCAGTGGGGGAAAATAATCAAAAAATGGAAAGTCCCAATCCCTTTTCAATTCGATGGATCCACACTCCCCTCGATGTATTTGAACCGGAAGCTTTGCTCCCTTCCGCACATTCCCTTCTCGATTCTCACCTCATTTCGCCGAGGGCTCGAAATGCTTGCGTGGACAAACTACGCCATGTTCCACTGCATTGACTTTGCTGCAAAGCAGCTGGGCTGCTCACCGCCTTGTATCCCTGTCGACACCTCCCTCATTGGCACTACATTTGTACTTAAGCCCAACGACGACGAAAGCCAAACCCTTCAGTCCAGTGACGTCCAAACTCTCCACCGACACGGTGTTCCCATCTTCATAGTTCGCCAGTACGGCAGCTCCATTACATTGGAGAAACCCTCTGACAATGACGACCGCACTGACAATGATCCCATCGCCTTGTCGCTTATTGCTGCCGAACGAGAGGGTCTCCGCTTCGTGGAATTCCTTCGCGTGTCAACTCGTCTTAACAATACGCGGGGGTTGTATCGCCCTCGGGTATGGCGGGTCAGGCAGCCTAATTGGGAACAATGGGAGGAGAGTCTCATCACGCTCAAGCTGCCACAACAATTTTTTGATGGTGACGTTTACTCCAACAAAGTGTTTTCGATTCGCGATGGCATGCTTAACATTATCGAGGACCACTTTCCAGCCTGCTTTTCCCCCTCATTTGTACCAAAATCCAACTCACCAGGAATTCTGGGAAAGGAGACACCGAGTCATGTCCTCACATTCGGCGACGAACCTTCCTTTCAGTTCTTAGAGATCGCCGTTAATGGCGATATTGATGATCGAGAACTTCAACGTATCACTGACTCCAACTTCTTTGGTCAGTATTGTGAGCAGGGTGCCATCTTGGTAGCTCTTGCTTACTGTGGAGATGCAAGTGCACGGGAGACCATCCAAAAGGAGCTTTCTGTTAGTGGCATAAAGGAGAAAAATGCATCTCCTCTTCTCCGATACCTGCGCTGGAAGTGGCGTGACCCAGCACGGCTTAGTGTGCATGCTCGTCTTGAACGAGTTGAACGTTCGAAGGCTTACCTTGAATGCGTAAGTGGATGTTTCGAGAAACCCACGTCACCACCAATGCCGCCGCCTCCCTCTTTACCGCTGCCTTCCTCTCTGCCACCATCTCCCCCTTCGCTGGCGCCTCCCTCTCTGCCGTTACCTCCCTCTTCGCTGGCGCCTACCTCATCGCCGCTTCCCGCTCCATGCCCTTCCCCAACCCAACCAAGACCGTCTTCACGGTCACGGTTATCCACTTCACAGCTCATCTTGCGCGAGGGCGGTTCGCTATCGGGCCCGCTCAACATCATCCCGCAAAAGCGTCCGATGTCAGCAGCCTCTGTTCTTTCGGGCACTGGTGCTGACGACCTCCACGTTGGTGGGGACTCCGGCCCCAACTTGACACACGCTGATGATCCCCCTTCAACTTCTGGATCGACGGACATTCCCAGCGTTATTGACTTCAAACCTGTTCCCAGGGACCTGTGGTTTGAACTCCTTGTGCCCCTAGACATGGATGACTATCAGAAGGATGCTGATTGGCCGTTATTGTGGGTCGACAGCTTTCGTTGTTGGGGTGTCTGCGCTTCCCGTCCTGCCTCGAAGGTCTCTGTTGGTGGCAAGTTGCGCGTTTCTTTGCTGCTCAAGTGCCGTAGAAAAGCTCAGGCACTGCTGCAAGTCCTAAACAATCATCCAGATCCGGATTCTTGGGCAATGATCCCGGGGAAAGCCCTTATGCAGCAACATGAGGTGCATCACACACTAGCTCCTTTCTATTCCCGTATCGAGCTTCAATATGTCGCTATTGCCTATGAAGAAGCCCGCTCATCAACAGAACTTGATGCATGGCTTGATCCCTCTTTTGCACCACCCCGTCTCACCCGCGATAACATCGCAGAAACTCTTCTGGATTATAAGCACTTTCCCCCCTTCGTATCATCGTCCCCAGATCCACCACCCCTGCGTACCATGGTACGCCTTTCCTTCATGACAGACACAATAAAGGACTTCCTGAATCAGAAAGACACCCTTTTAAAAAACAAGGTATCTGCACGAAGCCGGAGACGGTTTTTGCTCATCGTGCAAGCTTGGGTCGCTGTTCACAAAAGCCGAGACACTCTAAAGCCATACTTTAGTGGCTTTAAGATATGGCCAAGTGAAGGAGATGCGGATCTTGTCCTGCGCCTGATTTCTCGAAGGATTTTTGGATCCATGCACGCCGAGGCTCGCAATAAGGCAATGGTTGAGGAGAGATTTGAAACCTTGTCATATACGAGAAGTGGGAAATGGATGGTGACAGTTGAACTGAATGTAAATCAAGGGCTGTATTACAAGCCTATCCAGTCATAATGTTCTCCTTTGCCCTTCCCTACTTTCGCCCCCGCACATCCCCTCTCCTGTTCCCCCGTTTGTTCATGTGGAGTATGACTATGTTTATATTTGTTGCACTTTGTTTATATCGATCACATGAAACGTTGTTCGAAGTCACCATATTGTCTCGAACGGGCAGAATACAAACAGGATTGGTCTATTGATTGCCGTTCCTATCTGCTTGTAGATTGATAAGGTCTCTGGATTGCCCAGATTAACTTAGTTCCTGGCTAGTGAAGCAGCTTCGTTAAACAACGAAAGCGCCTTCACCTGCTCAATTTAACTCAGTTTCTCGCCAACGACAACGGTCTTGTTCCCAAATGTACGTCAAGAGAATGCAACGAAGACGGAGATATTGACCGCTATTTCTGCCCACTCATAGATCGCCAGAGCTTTGGACTGCCTGCCTAATAATATTGCGCCTGGACGAGAATCATTTTGCGACCCAACGAGAGCGATTTCGCTTCATCCACCACACGTTCACTGCCTGTTATTCGATTTATCTTCGCTTTATCTGCCCACACATTCATATTGATTGCCTTGGCTTCGTGCTCGCTGCCCTTCTGATGGCATCGTCGAATTCTGGCCTTAAACTCATACTGCGAAGGGGCCAAACTTCAGCCTCTGATCCTGCTCCACCAGTTCGTCGATCCGCCCGCGTGCGCGCCAAAGCTACTGGCCGCAAGAGAGGGTCGAAGAAGACAAACACCTCAAATCGTCGTACTGCCATAGCGGGTGCTGCAGGGTGTGATGTCGTCGTAGGCAAAGATATTGATGGCACCAACCAAACTTCGACCACCCAGCTTTCGTCTACGCTTTCGTCTATTACCGTCCCTCCAGCTGACGGTGGTGATGTCCAACCTGGTACCAGCAATGAAATCCAACTCTCTGCCAGTGCTGTGACGACAGTGTCGTTGGACGCTGTTGTACAACCCACACCGACCTTGACACTTCCTGGCAGAGCGCAGCCATCCTCCCGCACTGCAGCAGCCGCATGCAGCGATGGAAGTATCATGCACTCACCTGCCACGGTACCCCATGGCATCAATGTCGCTATGTCGTCGTCCCCCAGTCACAGCAGTGGCAGTGGCACTCTGCCGTCTGAAATTTCTGCCAACTGTCCCACTCCACCATCGTCTGCCCAGAGTGGGGCCGGTGATGTTACAAAGGATACCCATTGCGACGTCCATACATCTCTGCCTCCCAACGGCGACATGGTAGCCTGCGGCATCAATGATGAGACTCTGTCGTCCCCCACCCGCAGTACAATCGACGTGCCAGCCACATATACCGGCAATCCCTCCGAGACTCTCAATCTCGTCAGTGATTTGAACCCCTCTGACAAGGGCGATCTTCATGCCTTGAGTGAGCATGACGAAGCGGATTTGGGAACCATCGGCATAGATGATGATTTCAGTGCGAAGCTAAAAGGTGGTCGACTCAACAAATCGGAAAAGGCGGAGCTTGAAGGGATTACCCAGGGCTTCCTGAGGGAGATTGATGCATTTGCGAAGTCCAAAAATCGGACATTCGATTCCATCCTCGCTCTTGTCAATCTCATCCTTACGCAGAAGCAGCATCGAAGCCGCGGGAATGTGTGGAATGCTTTCCAAGCTTCCTACCTTGATTCGCACCCAAATCCGGATCCCGACAGTATCTCTGCTGCTGAATATACGAGGACAGTAGTCAGGCCTGCTTACCAAGCCCTTGTTGAGAGCCACGGTGGCGAAGATTCATCGGAATGGACAAAATACTCCCGTAACCTTGTGTTTCGACATGAGGAAAGCAAGCTCCAGTTCACGGACGGACTCACTGGTAGTGCCGGTCAAGTTCAAAAACGAGTCATGAAAACTTGGTCGAAGCGACTTGTTGAGGAAGTCAATGCTGCCACAGCGGTTGGTTTGCATTGTGCCATCATCCTGGTTTCTGGCAGCAGCGAGCCCATGCCCCATCAGCTGGACAAAATCTATTGTGGTACTCCGACGTTGACGAACTACCTGAAAGGCATCATGCCTGACTTCAAGGTTGCCCTTCATCAAATCGCTATGAATGTTAATGCCATGATTGGCCGCGGTGGCGCTCGTGCCCCGAACGGGAAGAACCACCAACCTCCTGAACCCACGAAAAAGCAAGACTATCGATCGGTGTGCTCAGACTATCTTATGCAAATGATGAAACGGAGGTCTCTCTATGCCGAGAATTGCAGGCGCATTGACTGGAAGAAACTTCCTCAAAAATTTCAGTCAGCAGACGTTGCTCTCATTAACTGGCCAGATAGCTTAGACTGGAAATCGCTGTTCTGGGACCAGGATGTCAGTAATGTTGGCACAGCACAGTGGCGGGTCATTTGGAATGCATTTTTCCATGAAAATGCCGATGTCAGGCCCACTCTTCGAGCGTTCAACCGCAGCGAGTACGGCGACGACGACGGGATTATCATCAGCACTACAGGCCGTGTCCTGATTTCTTTCAAAGAAGCGAAGGACCCATCTTTAGGCAAACGAGAGGATGCAAGTGACAATGACAGTCATGGTCATGTCGAGGACTCCACCCCACCTCCTAACCCTCGCCGACGCGCTGCCGGGAAACAGCCTGCCCTGATGAAGAAACGGGCCAGGCTGGCAACACCCAGCACTCCGACAACCCCCCCCAATCCCATCTCTGTCGATATGGACTGGCAGCTGCCCACTGGGTCGGTAGGCCCACATCATTACCAAGTAATGGGGCAGTCACTTCCAGGTCCTGCGCTGCAAGGGAATTCAGCTGCAGGAGGGGTACATCCATATCTCGGTCCTTCTGGGGTGGTGCCCTTTGTTAGCCACGGAATGGGATTTAATAATGGCTGGTCTCCGTTTGCACACCATGGGTATGATTCTACTTGCATGATGCCGTCTGTGTCTCATACCCAAGGTGCTACTTTCATGACGCCGTCTGTGTCCAATCCCCAAGATGCCACCTTCATAATGCCATCCCCGTCCAATCCCCAAGGTGTGCTAGTCTCAGGTCTTGATTTCTCTGCGGAAGTTCATAATCCCTCACAAGGCTCCTGATCCGCATACCCTTTATCATATCCCGTTCACTCTTTCCTCTTCGAAATTTCGACTTTTTAACCTTCGAGATAAATTCCGTTAGCTGCTGTCTATCACGTAGCACCAAATACTCTACACTTTCACGGTTGCGCGTGCACCGATTGTCATATATTGCGCATTACTTCTATTCATGTATATACGTTTGCGTACCATAGCCAATAATAATGTGATTTAGACAACGCTGACGATGCGGAGGACGATCTCCATGAGTATGTGGACGGTTAGGGCATCCCTCAGGTAGTATAAAACATTCTATGGCATTGCTGAACGTTCTATACAGTCAGAGAACGTTCTAAATGTTCGTGATGAACGTTTTACATGTTCAAATCAATACAAAAGAGAAAGTTCAACGAGCCTTAGAACGTTCATATGCATTTAGGCCTGTTAGGCCGGAGATCGAAAGTTCAATTTGGGTACCTAACGAGGCCTTCTACCTGGGTGTCCGTGGTGGTCTCAACGATCGACGTCGACGTCAACCTCGTCGCACACTTCTTATGCTCTCCATATGTACTTCGAGTTGGGAGTTTGCTTGTTAGTCCTTCTGGTGAAATTACCCGAGTCCGAGGCCCCCAAAACTTAGCATACGGATCAAGGCTCAGCCCGACAGGTCGTCAACTAGCTAGCTTGAAGGTCATTGTGCAATTTCATCAACTCCAGAAACTCAGCTGTGCGCTTGTCAAGAGATGTTGAGAACGAGTTAAAGGAACTAGAGATCTGAGGAAGAAGAGTTCTAAAAAATTCGTTCTCTTATAGGCGAACAGCACTCAGTGGTGAGAGGTCGTCGAACAATGATGAAAAGTAAAAAGTAAAGAAACTTGGACCATATAACAAGATGAGAGGGTAAAAGGTAGGCAATAAGATGTGAGAGCCCTGGAGGATGAGGAAAAGGAGGGTAGGCAAGGGAGCCTGAAAAACGAGAATATGGAGCATCCAACGACCCATGCAGGCGAGCGACGGTGGCATGGAGGAGTGGGACATTATCGACATACAGCACCTTACGATAGTGTTTGGTCACTCATGTAGTAGGACCTCGAAACACCCCCGCTGGGAAGCGGCGCTAGGGTGATCCCTTCGAAACCATCTGAACCTTCCAAAAACGTATTGGCATCTTTGTTTGACCGAACGGACTAGCGAGGAGAATCGGCGTTCGTGTTCGGTTGGAGTTCCACCAGATTTTTGATGAAGTGAGCCTTGGTTGGGCTACCCCTTCTCTGTATCTGATTCGGTATAATCTGGTCGCGATGACCCGAAATTTCTGCATTTCCTGCACTGGGTGATGGGGGCGTCTGCAGAACTTGAAAGGTGTGTGAGTCCGACTAAGGGGAATGGTAAGATAATGATGCGGGATGAAAAGTATCCTTCCGTTACCTCGTTAAGGTTCGTCATCGCAGCACTTGCTGGAAATGCATGCCTGTTCCGGAGTTGGCTAGAGTACTTTTGAACGGAGTCACTTGAAGCTGAAGAGGTTGCACGATCCTTGGCATCCGGCGAGGAGAGTTCAATGGGTGACTGAATCGGTTCCGCGAGTTGCTTAGGATTCTTCTGCTTTCGCTTCACTGAAGGTTTGGTGCATGAATCAAGACGTGCCTCGTCCATCTGCTTCATGTAGTACCAAACACCAAAAACAGCCACTACAGTGACCACGCTTATGATCACCACAGGTACAGCGGGTACTGGCATTGTAAAGTGGGGGGGGTGGCGGGCACCGGTGGAAATGGGCGTCTTGTGACCAGGGGCTAGGATTGCACCCATTTCGAACTTTATAAAAGAATGGTTTTGTAATGAGAATGGGAACTATATGTATGATTTGCATTTGCGGAGTCCCTGGGATGGGTATCATGTAATGTGGTACTCCAAATGTTGGGAATCATAATGACTGCTGTCACGAAGATGAGGAAACCGGCGCGAAACCTCTGCAAAGTCGTAATATAATTGATCTACATACTCTATGTAGAGGAAGCATTCTTTCGAATTTGACTCTTACTTACTCCAACTCATTCAACACTGATTGCGGCTTCATGTTATTTCCCAGATCGTCTAGATCTTCTTCCCAATATATCCATTGTCAAGCAAAATTAAGTAGAAGTACGGATTTCCCTGAGCTGGAACAGGCCATTTGCAATCAACAATATCGATTCTCAGTCAGTATTCGTCACTGTGTGTCTGAATCCTCAACACTGCCTTTGACGAAATGCTCTCTTACTTCTTTGTACATGAGGGAGCAGTGGCGCAACGGGGGGATATTGCATTTGCTAATGCAGCCGAAGAGTTGCATCTATTTTCCCACCTGTGACTAAGTATGTAAGATGTACCCTGGATCGCTGCGAGACCGAGCATACGTTTCAAATGAAACAACTGAATTTGGCAATTCCGCGACAATACAATTATGTAATATAGCAAAGAAGCGTCAAATACCGAGTTCACATTTATTTAACTTGCCGGAAAGCGGGTCGGGCCGCTGGAAATCTATTCACAGCAACTGCCAAACTTCCTTGCTCAAGGTGACACCCCAAGGAAAATCACCAATTATCCGCTGAGAATTATAGTGGTTGGCTAGGCCTTGTATGTGTAACATGCGGGCCCAAATCAGAATCTTCCGAGAATTACCCCATGCTTTGTGCTCCAATCGCGATGCTCTTAGGTAACTTGATGTCATGATCGTCGCTAATACTTGTACCACAGCATAAGGAACGTGTATCCCTCACCTAATTCAAATGATTGACGCGCGCCCAGGAGCGAATCGATAATTGAACCTGGAAAACATTATTAATTGCTTCCCCCCTCCCCCACTTGTTCCCGCCATTGGACGACAACTAGTGTTTCTGTTCCCATGCTCGGTTCGGCGCGTGGTTGCCTGTGTGTATGTGCGGGCGGGAACACGCATACGTACCTGCCTGCAGCCAGATGGGGATGCGGAAATCCAGCGGACAAGCGCGCTTCAACTAGGGAAAAAGCGGTGATTGTATATTGACTAGATAGGTAGACATCTGCGCATCCAATTTTTTTTTTCTTTATGCAGCGGATCTGCCAATGCTGCACGGGCTCCGTGCATGGGACTAATTCAATCATAACATGCCAATTGCCCGTTGGGAATCATAATGACCACTGCCACGTTACCGTTCTTCTTTGGATACTTTCTGGACTGATGAACGTTCAAGTGAGAGTCCTGATTACAGTACACAGGTTTTTTGTGTATCAAAATACAACAAGAAAGGATAGTGAGGTATTGAGTCGAAGAGATGATTGACGCGCGCGCACGTTAGGGAGAGCTGGCCCCATTTGCTGTGGATCACAACTATCACTGCTGTGCATGTGGTCCTCTGTTGCTCAGTTCTGCTTGGCGACATCTCTGGTGCGGAACTGAGGCGTTCATTTGAGGGATGGCTCTGATTCTCAACATCACCCCAATCGAATGCCCACTGACTTTGTTCGTTTGCCTTACCGCTGCTGGGAAGGTTATTGTCGATGAGCTACGGTTGTTCCCCCTGGGGTCCTACCCCGTCGACAGATACTATCAAGGGACGAGGATGGTATTTGTAATAGGCACTCTGGCGAGTGTCACCGGAGTAGGAGTTGTCCTTCTGGCTGCGCAACGGCTAGATAGGTTCCGAATTTGCTTCAGATCCCTCAAATTTTCGAATAGGTGGTCAGGGCCTACAATTGCAAATCCTGGACGATATTCTTCCCATTTACTGGCTTAATATCAGGCTCGTACCCAGTCGTCGTCCACGGAGCGACGACGACTGGGTACGAGTCCGGTAGTAGACTAGACCCCTGGTGTGGAGTTCCCCTTCTAGCTGCGCGCGCGGCGCGTGGTTAATGAGCATCCAAGCGATACGGTGGGATTACTTATCAACCCCAGATACTGGCGAACCTCACTTAACAACGC
Source organism: Cantharellus anzutake (assembly GCF_015039405.1). NCBI lineage: Eukaryota > Fungi > Basidiomycota > Agaricomycetes > Cantharellales > Hydnaceae > Cantharellus > Cantharellus anzutake. Next base: position 136,956 of record NW_024067116.1, read on the forward strand.
TATCTTCATGAGTTGGAAGAATAGCGGATCAGTAGGGTTCCAACTCACTCACGAAAGTGGAGTGGGATTCAGGCCCTGAGCATTCGAGCGGCAAACTTCTTTTGGTGCAGTACTCTTCTTTCAAATCTGTTTGCTGTGTCATTATGAACCCTAATGTTGAGCGCAAATTAGCTTAGATTACTAGTAAAGCGCGCGTGCAACTAAGGGGTCTTCCATCATTCGGCCAGCACTGGGGCCTGTCACAGCGAGAGCAGCCGACTACCTTGCGACCCGGCATTTATTAATGATCGAATTCGCGCCATCCTTGCTGTCGTGCAATGTTGGGATGGGGATGACGCACTTACCGCCGCACGGACGTGTACCCATGCGTTAATCATGTTCCTCATTCAACTAAAGACGCTGAAGCTATATGCATGTACACGCCAAAAAAAATGAGATCAATGACGCCTGGCTGATTGGAAATATGACTCAGTGGGTCGAACGGTCACGTTCGCTTGGAGTGCCCGGCACTAGCTTTTGAAATGATGTTGGATACGTTCGGAGCCCCGGAGAAATGAGAAACTTACGAGTCGCGTACTAAGATCCAAACCACATGAGTAAGAGGAAACTGAGGCGAATGAATCGTCCAGAAGGGGAAGTTTGGAGTTACAGCTGGCCCGTAATGGGTAGTGCTTATGAACTGACTTAGCGTTGCGCAACTTTTGCATTATCAGATGAAAGTGCTCGCTGAGTACTTCGAGCCTCGACTCCACCATCAACTATCATCCTATTAACCCTCTCGTTCTCCCTAAAATCACGGAGAATCAGCCAGAACCAACAAGAAGAAAACCCTCGGGAAAAAAAAACTCACACTTGAAGCCTCCCTTGCCTAAACGACGTCAGCCTCACTATACCTCTTCTTATGCTATCCACATGCACCTCGAGTGGTACCCCGCCTACCAATCCCCTGGTGGACCCACCCTCTCCTCAGCCCCAGAACTTAGCGTACTGATCCCAGGTTCAGCTACGCGAGCACGAAGCTCTTCAAGGTTCTCCTGCAATTTTGTCAACTCCTCGATCGTCTGAGATATCCGATTGCGGGCTTCATTACGATATATTGAGAGCGAGCCGAGAAGCCCAATGTAAGAATCTTGGGTTCTCAGACGGCCATGGTTGCCCCCTAGGAAAGTCCAAAATTCTGCAAGCGAACAAACGCAGTGGTGGGAAATTTGTGGATCTATTCATCTCAGTAAGGACTCACCAGTCTATCCTTCTCTCTCCTGGCCATCGCGCCCTCACGACCGATCAATTCGTTCATGATGTTCAGTCTCCAGGCGGTTCAGGAGTGCTAGATTTGCCTCGGCTTCCATAATCAGTCGTTGCAAGTGCGACGCTAAATGATTCGAGGCTTAGAGAAAGTTTGAGACGAGGATATCGTGATTCCGCGCTCGCCGCAACTCGGCGCTATTTAGGAATTCCGGGAGGGAGCGGTCAATAAATCTTTGGAGAGATGAGGCAGATGAAGGGAGTGGAGGTGGAGTCGTCCTGTGGATCTCTTCTAGTCTTTTGAGAACGTACTTGTTGGATTGTCAGAACTTGCGCGAAGGAGCAATTCTGATGTAAGATGTACGCTAGCACACTATCAACTGTACCGCCGACCTTTGCACCCAAGCGCTGAAGTCCCTTCGTATTTCCAACAAAACCATTGATCGACTTCAATAGTTCTTCCTTTGATGGTAAATCGCTGAATTTGACAAGAACAGCTGGATCTCAAACTGCGGCCTCCGAGTTTCGAATATCGTATAAGAGGGAGAGAGAGGAGCCTCCGGCTGGAATACTAGAACCTGATGCAGCATCCGTCGTTTGTAAGGGTGCGCCTGATGTAAGGGCCAGAATAGGTTCAAAGGCCTGTCGTATGGCGATGAATTTCGTGTAATCGAGATCGACCGCTACAGGCTTTAGGACGTAGGGACATAGGGGAAGTAGAGACTATGATAGGGGTATTTCAGATAGGAATGAAGAGTCGGCGAATCTCACGGTCGATTGTGTTTGTGGTTTTGGCAAGGATGAAAAGAATGATGTACACTGCGACCGCAAGACTGCTGGAGGTGGGGAAAATATGTTAGGGGAACGAACTTTGGGCTACCGCTAGACTCACAGGGGTTTCTGGAAGAGCCAAAGTACTGAGCGTAAAGCGCCTATAGAGGTCGCTGCGAATAACCACCGAAATCCCCTGAATGATTTGGATGATTGAGACATCAAGCTTTCGCCTTCGTCCCCGAAATCAGGGTTATCCCTGCGGCTGGTGCGGAGTATCGGCGCAGTCCGATTAATCATCTTGGCCCTCGTTGAATTTCTTGTCGCAGGAATAGCAGACCGGCTTGATGACGTGACTTCGAGGCCAGATACTTCTAAGACGTGGTCCTGGTCGTGATTTCTCCTCTTGTATTTCCGTCTGCCCATTTGCTCGCTTTTGAATACTATGATTAACTACCGACCTCAATTTCGAGCGCGCGGGCACTTAGAGAGCTGAAGAGAGGGAAGATACAACCCCAAATATCCAGAGGTCGTAAGAGGAATTCCGGTGTCCAAACAGACTAATCACTGCATTTTGGGGTCCCATACCCTGACTATGTCCGACTCCCAGTATGTGATATCTTGGTGGCAAGAAAAGCTTGGGTGTCAGATGTGGATGAATGCCAGGTGATGATCCAAAAACAGATACAGATCAGAGGCAAATCATTGGCACACCCTGATCGTTTGAGCGCCTGTTTGGTGCATGTGCAGGGTGCCAAACGACCATGAGCGCTATTATTTCCCTGCATTGTCTGTTATCTGAAACGTCCCCAATGTGTTCTTGCCAGTCACGTTGAACTCACCATTCTATATACATCCCTGGTTGGTAAGGTCGAATTGTCTCGAGGTGAGAAAAACCTCGATGTTGGCTGGTAGCTTGGGTACCCCGTCTCGAAGTATATCGGCTAGGTCCTCGAACGCTTGCTGCTCGCATTCATCCAAGATATCACCATAGGACGATCGGAGGGCAACGCTTTCCGATGGAGAGGCTCAGCCACTAATTTACTGAATTGCATTGTGAATGGGGCAGTCGCGAGAGTCGGATCTTTCTTAAGGGCAGATATGACTGAGGTGCGATAGGTAGGGTCGTGCACTGCTAGAGATCGAGCCATGCCGCTGAACAGGTGATCTGGCCGCGATTGCTCTCCTACTTTGAAAAAGAAGCTCAACAACAGCGCACCTCCATTCGCACACTTCTCTGCGACTGAGTGCACGAGGGATGTCTTGCCAGCACCGGCCACAGCAGTCAACAGCATCCCACGTTTCTCACTCTCCCTCACGTTGTAGCACCAGGCCATAATGTACTCAATGAGATTAATTCTAGTGCCGTCGAGGCATGCCTTAGTCGAATCATGGTGGGCGATAACGGGGTATTGGAGTTCGCTCAGAGCTGAGGCACTCTCGATTCCGCGAGTTGTACTTGCAATAACACCAATGGTCAAGCCCGTCCTCACCTGCATGATGACCGTCACCTTAAGATCAGGGGGGCAACACAATAACAGCGATTGGGCGTTGTCACCTGGAACGACTCTAAAGCCTCACAGAAATCTTTCCTGAGGTCACTGATCATGCCCAGATTGTTCATGTGAGAGATGAAATTGATGACAGCGGGCCGCTTTCCCATCTTGCGAAGCAATTGACTGATTTTGGTTTCGATACGCTGCAATGCCCTACCAAACGTCGTGTCATTACGAGCCAGGGGACCAGTGGATACATGCTGCTTACTCGCTTAGCATTGTAACACTTTCTACACATCGCTTTCCCTCTTCGCTCGACGCGTCATACGAGTCAACGGCCGTGACCACGTCAGCCATTGTTTTGACGATGTATAGCCTCCCATTGATTCCTGTTCTCCTTGAACATCTACAGAACAATAATTATCAGCGCTTCCGTGCGTAATTTCGCATATAAATCGCCACCAATCTTGACCTCGTCCAAGATGAAGAGTGCCCCTCCGGTGGCAGCTTTTAGGGGAGGGAGCAGATCAGACACGGCATCGATTACTGTGAGAATGGAAATTGCACAGTCAACTCCCGTCACAAGGGGATCATTGATCTTCTGCTTCAGTGACATTGTTGATGACGGGTGAATCGCTGGGATGTCAGGGACAACTGGTGATCAAGCGATTACGAATGATAACCGTCCGAGTCGGGCAACTCATTTCGATGCGCGGCAGCGGCACCCCCTGGATCTTTCGAGATGAGCTGACAAGACGATACTAGCTAGTCATGCCTTCTTCAGGAGACCCCCCCTTCACCAGGACACTGGCTGCAGCGCTTCATAACCACTGGGTTCGGCTGGGCCATGAGCAATTAGCAGCCAAAAGACCAACAATGAATGACAGGGCCGTTCAGTGTAAGCGACCACCTGGAGTGATAAGTTTGGCACGTCCACCCGGGAAAAGCGGGAACCCTCGGATCGCGAATCAAGTTTCTCGACTATCGTGGCTAGGAGGGAGTTTTTGGAGGACCTTGTACTCCAAAGCCTGGATGACCCGGTTCTAATTTATGTAATTGTACTCGAGATTCATGGGAGATTCATTAGGCACTTGTAGAGTAATGGATATGGGTGTTTGCGGGTAGAGAATCGAAACAATCCAGCGGATTGTAAGCAGAAAGAAAGAAGAACAGGTCTGAGGCCACTAAAACGCAAGCGAGTCTTGTAGGAAGTCAATAAATTGACGAGTTGGGCATAGATCGGTGTAGGGGCGCGGAAGCGGTCGCCAAAACGAAAAGACAGAATGGTGGTGGAAACGGGTTCAAGTAAAATTTCTGCATTCTGCATACTCACGCTAGCTGCCGGGTGTCCTGAATTGAATCAGAGCTCAACAAATCAACGATTTTTCTGTGCGTTCACTCGAATCGCACACGTTTATTCTCGCATGGTGGAAACGAACACTCACTCGCACGGAGCGGTACGGGTGGTTCGGTTAGGGAATAGACAAGACTGTTCATACGTGAACCAGGCGCGGAAGTTCGGGCAGTGTCGGGGCATCTCCGTCTCCTACCGGTAGAAGCGCCTGGATGGGAGGGAGAATGGTTGGGCCAGGACAATGCCTTGGCCTCACATGCACGAGAGTGAGAGGGTATCGTTCCAGTGAGATCACGGAATTGAAGATGCACCTCAACAAGCTTTCACCTCCCCCAGGATGTCACTTTTGAGGTGAGGAGACGGAACAACAGCTACAATAGTCCATATCGCTGTCGTTAGCAGGCGAACTAACATGCTGCAGTCCTCCAACGCTCGAACGAGTTGGATAAGAAAGTATGGAAGGAACTTTCATTCAGAGTATTGAGTCATCTCTCTCTCTCCTCGTTTCCAGGTTCCATCCCTCTCGCAGCACAGGACATTCATCCTTGAAGATGAACGGAAATCGATCAGGCGTCTCTCTATGAGAAGTAGCCATACTCCAGCTGGTGGTTGAGACGACATCAAGTTCTGGAAACTTTCTCAGACCTGGTCGCGGTATGTCTCAGAATAGAACGATCACCTTGGGGCTCGTGCACGATGTTTATGCTTGTAACCGGGAAATATGCGTCAGCGTTCAGAGTCGAAACATGATTGGAGTTGCTCATGCTGAACTGACTAGCACCCATGCTAATAACGGGCACCACAACGAGTCATTTGCTGCGCATGAGTTGCGACTCTGCGGGCTTTTCGATTCTTAGGACAAGACGGGTGTGTTCGATATCCATCAGTCGTTATGTGACCTGAAGGCCAATATCTCCGTTGTTCACGGGAATGGAGGGGCAGAGTATCTCTCCATTCCAGTGAAAGCAGAGATGTTGATCTTTCGCGATCCCCATATTGACTTGATGTCTATTGACAAATTTCAGGCATTCGGAAATTGTCGCATCATTCCTTGAGAGCACCAGTGGCGTTTACATCGCACGCAGCCTTCACCCTTGATATGTAATGTTCGATCGCACGGCAGGAGTGGGTCGAAGGGGTGGCTTCGTTTGATCAGATGGTGCAGCCAATACGGTAGACGGGTACGGCCCTGGAACCATTGGCTTCAGTGGCAGATACAGCGAAAAGGCTAATGACGAGACTTACGTCGGCGTTCCACCACTCATTTTGTAATGAACAGAAGCTGTTCATGGATGCTAAAATTAAGCCTATAATTGGGGGTAACTTTATCAGGTATGGATTCAACGTGTATAAGCCGAGAAACCATCTCGCCACACAGGGGACTGTAAGCGCTCGCCACAAGATTTCCTATTTAAAAAATTTTCCCCAGCTAGACGTATACTTCTGCAACTGCTGAATGCGGCTTGCCATTGGCGTGTTTTGTGATGTCTGGTGCAGCTGCACCTTGTGCCCTTGGCACGTGGCGGACCCGGAGTGTGGGTCCAATGTCCATCCATTCAGCGCAGGGCAGCCGGTGGGAACGAACCTTCCTCATTCATCACAATGCCAGCTAACACTTAGGTAATCTTTGTTACATATCTCCGTTTTTTGGGTAGCATTCTTGATGAGATGGGCTTGGTTTCCTAAAGTTTCCGCAACGTTCGAACACCAGATCGCGAGCTCATCTGGTCTGTCCTCTTCCAATCGTTCAACTTTGTATGAGCATTTCTCCACGCTCATCATAAACGGAATGAGATGGTTCATGATCTGTGTCTCGGGAGAAATCCCTTACCAAGTTGGAATTGACTGAATCGGCTGGGAAGATCTGGATACTTGATCTCATTTACGAAATATTGCCCTAACAGCAGCTGAAGGGTCCATGTCGCATTCGTGGAAGCGTCGGTTGGAGTTTTCTTTGCCACCAAGTGGCGTCGGCGACACCGTGCACCGCTACACTCTTCAGCGAAGGTCCCGGTATATCCAGGCATGCGGCAAACTTTTCGGCCCAGTGCAGCGATGGTTTCGGGGCATGACCTGTCAGGGGTGCGCAAATTCTTCTATATACAGTCAATTCGGTTAATACGAATAACCAATCTGGCTAATATGCTGATGCATCGCCTTGATGACCGGATCTTTCCTAGCCATCTTCCTAGCCAAAGAGTGAATACGTCTTCCCAACAGGCCCTCCTGGTGTCACCTTGTATCGTCCCCCAATCTCCTGCTCACGGATATTGTAGCGGGACGTTTTGGGAGCAGTTTCGCAGTTGAACAAAGCTAAACGGTGCACTGGCTGACGAGAAATCTCGGATTTTGTGAAATATCAACTACGTATTCTGGGATCATGTTCATATCGCCAGTTGGAATTTCGACGAAGAAGGTGGCTGAATTTGGAAGGTTTTATTCATTCTTTCAGCAGTCTGGAGCTTGGTCATCACGAGGAGAGGATTGAATAGGTCTGAGAGGCATAAAAGCGTGGTCTGAGCATTAGTTCTCCCCACCAGTTCCTTCTTCTCCCCCCTCGCTCTCGGAACCCCAGTCGCTACTCGCCTTTGACGTCCTTGGATTGTCTCTCGAAGCCTGGTCTGTGGCCATTCTGAACCTCTTTCACCTCATGAATCAAGGCCCTCGATGTCCCACTCGTTGTCCACGTTGACGTTCCCCCATCGATCTTCTACCCCTTCACTTGATACCCTTAGCGCGTTACCCATGCTGCCATTCGAACCATCTGCGATCCTTCAAGTCCCTTTCTGTACAGGTTCCCTGCCTATTACGCAACAACTCTGACGTTTTAGATGATTTGTAGGTTGTCGATCTTCTTCGCTTACTGCACTTTGGCACCTTGGCCTTCTCATCGACCTGTGACCGACGTGCCTTGTGGATTCCATCGTCTAGGAAGCGAACAACAACCAACTGAATCAAGTGCAAGGACACATGGGGCCCCTTCAATCCGATGGATGCGCAACCGCGGAGCACGACTCGCTTTCGCTCGCAGTTCTGACCAGTCTGCCAGTTCGTTTTTCCCTGCGCCCTTGCTCCCGGAACTCTAGTCGTCGCCTGTCTTCACGACCTATGATCACAGCTCTCATCTTCATGCAACCTGGCCGTGTCTGCTTTGGCGAACTGCTTGTGGATCAGTTTTACTGGTTATCGAGTCTACACATCCTGCTTTCCCTCTATGACCATTTGGGCTGCCCATGGACTCCGATGACCCGTTGTACACCTTACAGATTTGACGCGCTTTGCAGGTTCCATCGACAAAGGAGAATGGACAACAAAGCAGAGGTGCAGGAACCCATACACGCCCTTTTCCCTTTTCTATCCGATGGATGCACAGTGAGAAAGAACGACCCACCTTCCTTTCCGCTCCAACATGTTGTTTCTGTCACCTGGTCTCGACGTATGCTCTTGCCCCGGGCCGTTTCCCTTCAAGCTCTCAGCCTTCCAGCCTTTCGGTCACAACCCACTTCCTTTGGAGTACCCTGTCGCCAAGTTTCTTTATGTGTATTTCGTCCTGGATCTTTCTCTTCTTGGGTAGCTCATCAATCACTATTTCTGGGTCATACTTCCAACAGAAGCGGCGAACACATCACTTCCGTCATATGACGAGTACGTATCATGATTTTCTTAGCAACCAATATTCATTGAACTCGTTCACGCAGCGGTATGTCCCGTTTATTTCGGGAGAGTGGGAGAGGGACACTTTGGCGGGACGCCCTCGTGGCATCGGTATGGACATGTTCCCACAGGCGCTTGCACCTGTTGTCCATGCCCCTTTCCTGTTAGGGTGGAACTTTGCGAGCCAGTTGGCTCGCATAGTGTCCACCCAACAGGTTTGGCCGTAAGTATCATTTCTCCTCTCACATTGAGACTCATGCTGACATCCTTACATGTCCAGGAACATCTTATGTTTCCCTCATTGTTGGGCAAGGAGCACATTTCATGGTAAGCTGATCAGATCCACTCGTGTATTTTTCGCCACTAACATTGGGTTACGCCACTGGCGGGAGCTTCCCCCTACATTAGTCGATTTTATAGCTCAGCTCCGTCATATGGTGCACTAGAAGCATGTTGACTGTAAGTACAGTTCCTTTCTTTTGCCTGAATTCGTGCTGGGATCCGTTCCACTCTGTTTCACCTATCTCAGCAGACGTGTATTTATCCAGGTAGTTGTGTACAATATTACTTTTCATTGCACTGGTTAGACTGAGATGCACGCCTATTGAGCTCTGCGTTACTTCCTTTGGTGTAAGCAACGCCGCGTCACCATCATACCTAAATCCAGGTTGCTGATCTGATTATCCTGTGGTCCTGCAACGTACCTACGCCTCAGTTTTCACTTATCTTTTCCGTTCATGTCAATTAGTTATTCTTTTTTTAGTTTCTCCGCGACAATCCATTATTGTTCACTAGCGAAAGAGTACCCCTATGACAGTTGTCGTTTCTCACTTTTCGTTTCTTGTTTCTTATGTTGTCCCTCGTGTATCTCCTGTCCGGTGCTACTTTACCGCCGTCCGTTGATCTCCTCTATCCGTTTTCTGCGTCTTCGACTCTATTGTACTACCGGGTACGCTACTCTGACTAAGCGCCCTGCCCGTTTGCGCACAAGCTTTGCAGCAAAAATCTGCGTATTGGGGGCATCTTACGATCGGCTGGTTGACGATTTACGAGCGCTAACCGTCGTTTCCCAATGGCACCGCTGCACAGGGACTGGATCCTCAGGCTCCGACTTGCGCTACCGTGTTTACCAGTGTTGGCAGATGCCCTGATGAGGGAACGCCGGCTGGGGTGGTCAGTACTTATGATTAGGCGATAGCGGCAACGCGGAATCCTGGTGTGAATGTAAGACAAAAGATATTGAATATGAGGGGAAAGAACAAAAACAAGAATTCAAACATAAGACACACTAAAGAATCGTATGCGTGACAGCAGAACGCTCCGAGGCAGTAGCGCGCGAGAACGAATACGTGGGCTTGGTTTTGCGCAGGCACGGTCGAGTACGGGGGAAGGAGATCGACAAGCAAAAACAGGATGGTCAAAGCGAACGGTATTATAGCAGTGATGGCACTGGCAACTAGTACGCCTAGACACCGGTACTCCATGAGCGCTCGTTCAAATGAGTTCTGCTCAACACGAAATGAAAAAAAAAGCGAGCAGCCCAAGTGTACTGCTAACTCAGTTCCCAGAAGCGTACTGTAAGCTCATATATGGTGGCGGTCAGATGTCCTGGGTGGTGACCCCACGCACTGAGCTCGACACTTCTGCTGGCACGTCCGTGTTGAGCTGAGCCAGTATACATACATTTCAGGATCGGTACACACGAGATGAGAACGAATATCATCACAAACGCAAAAGCAGCCAAGCACAGAAACATACAAGGAGGACGAGGTCCATGCAGGCGAAGCAACGCATGTGCAGTTTGGGGTGGGGCGCTATCCGGTGATTAGTCCCGTCAAATTAAGCCCAGCGTCGGATAGTGAAGTCATGCATGTCGGATCGTGCCAGTATGACGCTGGAGTTTTAGCTGTTATTATGCATCCATGTGAAACGAGTTCAAAGTTTGATGCCCACGAATGCTAGTTACGTCGGCGTACCTGGCGCGTCACGAACCAAAATGACGATGAAACGTGGAAACTGAAAAAATGACGCGACAAGATCAAGAATCGGGCTGAGAGCGAGATGGTAGAGGGATAAGACAAGAGGTTGATTAGGGAGTGACTTGCGTTGGCCAGTTCAAGCTTCAGTCTTCACTGGTCATGCAACCAGGCTCTGTATACGTGGGGGCCAACCAGGACATATAATTTGAGGCTGGAGAAACATGAGAGACATGCAAGAAACATGCAAGATTTCCGAGTCAATGCAGACTACATGAACGAGGAAACGGAGATAAAAAGAAATGTCCAAGAGAGAAAGTCCAGAGTTGCGGCTGGCCCGTTACATGGGTTGAGGACTGCAAACAAGAAATCATGCCTCAGTTCGAGATGTGGGAACTTTCTGGCCAGAAGCGCTGCAGCGTTACAGCGTAGCAGTTACAATTGAACCACCGAACAAACTTACACTTGTCTCAACGACGTCGACCTCGTCACACACTTCTTATGCTCTCTATATGTACTTCGAGTGGGAGTTTGCTTGTCAGTCCTCTGGCGAAATTACCCGAGTCCGAGGCCCCAGCAATTAGCGTACTGATCAGAGGCTCAGCCACAAGTCGTCAACTTGAAGGTCATTGTGCAATTTCATCAACTCCAGAAACTCGGCTGTGCGCTTGTGAAGATATGTTGAGAACGAGTTAAAGAGCTCAACGTGGAAATCAAACGGTCACGGTTGCCTCCGAAGATAGTCCAAGATACGCAAGCTACTAACAAACGCGGTCCCGAGCAATTAGTTTTATTCATCTCAACTGGTAGAAAGACTCGCCACTTCATCCTTTCTCGTGTCACTGTTACGTTCTCATGCTTGGTCCACTCATCCTTAGCCCCCAAGTTCTCCAGATGTCTAGATTTTTTTGGGCTTTTACGAGCAGCCGTTGCAAGTGCGACTCGAAGTGATCTGAAGCTTGAAGGAAGTATGGACGAGATCGTTATTATGCGCGCGCACTGCAACTCGGCGTTGTTAAGGAATTTCGGGAGGAAGTGACAAACAAATCCTCGAAGAGATCATGCAGATGAATGAGAGTTGTCCTGTTAATTTTTTCTATATAGCTGATGAGAGCGCGGGGGGCTTGTAATGTGGGTGCATCCTTGTCCATTATGTAATGGGAGGCAATTAACCGTACCGCGGACCTTTGAGCTGAAGCCCTGAAGCCCATCAGCAGTTTCCTTCGCGTTTCCTACAAAAATCATTGGGCAATTTCAATAGTGGCTCTTCTTATCGTAAATCGCCAGGCCTTGAACTGCTTTCCTCGGTGTCAGAATTTCAGATGGGAGGACAGTTTCGATGCGCTCGTGTAGGGCCATGAGTTTAGGGTAATAAGGATCGTCTCCAAGCTTTACGACGATGGGGGACGTAGTGGAAGTAGAGTCCATATAATAGGGGCATTACAGATAGGAAGGAAGAGCCAATAAACATGATGCTGGATTCCATTTGTGGCTTTGGGAAGAGCAATCTGCATAGTGACTGTGAGACAGTAATGAGATATGTTAGAGAGATAGACAGTTAGACCCACAGGGGCTTCTAGAGGAGCCAAACCACTGAGCACAAAGCGTCCAAGAAAACCATCGCGAATAACTTCCCTGGATGACCAAGACGCCCAACTTTCACTCTCGCTCGTGGACTTGGGGCTACCCCTATAGCTCGCACAGCGCCTCGGCTCAGTTCTATTCGTCTCGATCATCGTTGAATTACTTATGGCAGCACTGGCCAGCGGCTTGATGACACTCTTCAGAATCAGATTTTCATATTTTCATGAGACATGGTTTTGGTCTTCTCGGATTCCTGTTGTCCATTTTCTTGCTCCTGAAAGTCTCTGAAAACTATGACGAAAGTGCAGAGGTGGGATCTAGTTAGTGAACATAGCGTGAATAACTATGGACTTGACGTGAATCAAGAACTAATTTTAATCTCGAGTGCGGGCGCCGAGAGAACTGGGGAGAAAAGAGAAAGAAAGAACGAACGACCCCAAATAGAGGTCGCATGGGAGATTCTGTCACACTCTGCTTACGGCAGGATACAAGGAAGGTCTACGCGTCAGATTTGGATGAGCGACCAGTTGGGTCTAGAGCTGATCCAAGAAAAACAACGCCAGAGCCGAGGGCAAATCGGATATTGCTGTTTTAGCGCCTGTAGCCTTGCGTGTGGGCAACCCAGGTTGCCGGACGTTTTGGTCTCTATGCAGCGGTGCCGATCACAAACGCTGTTCTTTCCCTAAGTCGTCGATCATATCAAGATCCTAATCCTAATATATGGTCAACCAAATCAGATGTGCAGGTTTTTTTGGTCTCTAGTCTTGTCAACAAGTGCATTTGAGTGAAGGTCGTTGGTTCTACATAGTCGAGACATGAAGGTCAATATTATGGTGTTCCAACTTGGCTGCCTATCTGGCCAAGGGACACCACAAATCAAACCTATCCTTGAATAAGTCGAAGGAGACACAACAGCCCGACCTTCCATGCGAGTTTTGTTGGAGTTAATCTCGGAACTTGTATTTACACATATTTGTCCAGAGATAGGTCGACGGGACTTTTTCCGTTCGGACGGAATGGCTCGAACACACCAAATGGATAGGCAGTTTGTGATTTACAAACATGATTGAACAGAAAACAAGACAGGTGTAGTAACAGGCGCAACAATCACAAAAGTGTTACATACATCTCAACAATGGTCAGACACAGCATGAACGAAATCCGAAAGACCAAAAGGCGACGACCACCATAGAGTCCACAATGGAGAACGAAGATAAGAATAAGTCAAGTTGATGAAATGAGGTGGGATGGCCCGAAATGGGTAGCGCAAGGGACCGGGAGGTCGGGGAACGAAAGCGATAATGTGCGTGGGAGGGATGCTATTCAGAGCGAGCGGTGTGATCTATTGTGAAAGGAAGCAAGAGAGATGTCAGCTTCACAGGTTACATGAAAGGATAAAGGGAGCACGTACCACTTCCACATCATGCAAAAACGGAGATTGCCATTCAAACAACAACACAACCGCTGGAACCTCCTCCAGAACCGTCCATGTCGACGGGCTCAATGGTCTCGATGCGGATGTCCTCCTTTGCGGTCTGAGCGGAGGTGAAGAAGTAGGAGGTGATAGCAGTGAAGGAATCCATGGATACGATGGGGAAGGTGTCGATGAAAGACTTTGGAAAGGTTTGAGTGGGGAACTTGTTTTAAGTGCTTTGGTCAGGCTACCGTGCTTATGCTGGAACCTGAGGAGAAAGCTGGTAAAGCCGTCCACAAGCGCACCTCTTATACGCCATGGCGGTCGTTGGGCGGAGTTGATTTCTCAAGTTGAAGCCAAATATGGAAAGTCTGAGCATCCTCTACTTCAGTTCTACCTCCGCATGTACTCATCATCGGATATGTGCCTTATGAACTCATGAATGGGTATTGTCGGGTTAGTGCAAATATGAACACAATGTCTCTGTTCGGGTGCGAACTGTTACTGGGGTTCCCATCAGACGCCGGTTCTTCAGTCCACTAACTTACGTACCAGCTTTGTCTCCGATAGGCACGTACCTCCGCAAGGACTGGGTGTGTGCTCCACCGATACTAAAGTGAACTCTCCGCACCGTACGTGGGGATCAACAACGAACCCATGAGGTTTCCCCCAAGAGTGCAATATCACCTAAGCGCTGCCCGCTCGGCAAAGTCAGCAGGCACATCTGCTCGAATTTCATTTGTCGTAATCCCCATATGAACGAAGATCAATCTCCACTAGCATCATCAGTCTACGCTAAGCCCTCTAGCTCCGACACCGCGGAGGTAGTGTCCCAAGCCTTCTGGCGACGAAGGAGAAGGGAAGCAAGGGCTAACGGAAGGCAGGGGTTGGTCAGACTGAGGTTGGCGAACGGTGACCCAAATGCGCCGCTCTGACATGAACAAGTCCGACATCCCACCGCGGAGTTCACACTCTGTCCTGAAGAGGGAAGAGGGTTTGAGAGACAAAAGTGGTAGGATGGGAGTGCCACTATTGTTCAGGAGGGTTACGCCCGGTCAATGAGCGACAAGCCCCGATATTTCGGGCTCACGCAGAGGTGCTTGGAGACTGTAGTCATATACTTTTCACGTATGTTTGCCTTGTTGTCATGTCTCTGGGAGGCGGCTAAGGATGGAGCCTTGTAGAGAGCTTTGTAGAGGCGATACGAAACGGCCACCATGACCAGCGTGCGACAACAGATACGAACCTCCACTACTCATAGCTCGGGGTTTGTAAGCTTAATTACTCCTTTTACGAGGAACAAAAAACCGTTCATCCAAGTTTACATAGTACTGCAAGCCTGATCGGGTTGACTCAAGAGACCAATGCGCGATCAATGACCGGCCTTCCAATCGGGGCAAGGGAAATACCCGAAGTCAGATGCTCGGACAATCCCAGATGGGTTGGACATTGATGGAGAATCAATGGTTCGTCGGGGTCATCGTTCCCTGCATGATCGCGTTACCTCCGACCTCTTTACATAAACAATTCCTGTGCACGTCACGCGTGTGCGTTGGGAATTAATAGCAGCCTGACGCCCCAGATGGCCAAAGGTTTGGCGAGCCACCGGCACTCTATGACCGACGTGGCGAGTCCGAGCTGCATTCTTAACTCTCCTTTTGTCCTGCACGGGTACCTGTGCAGGCTGTGGCCCAGTAAGTAGGGCCAGGTCACAGGTGACCTGATGTGGCCCATCACCACTAACTGCGATGGGATTCCGAAAGGGCACGATATCCAACATCGTGCTCATACTACTACTTATCACAGGTCCTGTAACAGTATGAACTGGCGCGTCTCGGAGAACCACTTCGTTCGCCACCTTGAACCGCAGCTAGTCACCCACAACAGTACGAGTTGGCCACTGGACCGCTGTTGCGAGAAGTCACTATGCATCTTACCTCCAACTATCTGTGTTCATGCTGTTGCGTTGTCGGCCTGCTGTCCGGATTCCAGTATTAATTCTTTCTATTTGCACTCTCATATGGTAGCTACACACACTCCGCTGAGAACGCGTTCTCCATGCCTGCTTAGGGCTCGACAGCCTCGGCGTTCTCCTCCGGATCTCTCTCTGACGTGACTGTCAGGTCTTGGATAATGTTCTTGTTTCTACATACCACTACGCGAGGATTTACCGGGAAACGGATTTCCACGGCCATTACGCGGACTGATGAGGTAATGGGGAGATTGTCGCTGTGTTTGCATGCCATACCATTCGGGTCGAGAGACTCAGTCGGCTTCAGAGGAGGTCCCGAGATGAATATGAGAAAGAAAGTGCCGCCATTCAAGGGATGAACATCCTTGTGCACGTCTTGAACACAGCTAGTATTGCCTTCATGTTCTAATGACTATTGGCGTGATTTTTGTGACCTTCCCCTCGAACCCTTGTCAGGCAAGAAAAGGGTCTAGAAAAGGTCAGAGCATGTATTCCCCGCTTTCGCCTCGTGTTTCTTTCGATTTAGTTTCTGAATATTCTGTACGAGTCGGGCGCAGGGATGTCGTTGCGCAGGAGCTGGTTGAAGCCAGGGTACGTATTACCTTGAATGGATGCAGTCCTGGCCATTGGGAGACAAATTGAGAAAAGCAAAGCACTCCAATTAAGGGCGGCATGGCGATGTATTAGCGGAGATAGTTCAGAAAGGCAGGATAATATTGTTCCCAAATGATAGTTATCTGTCCCTCGACTGTGGCATTGTGGTCGGCAAATGATTCAGACAGTCTTACTCATCCTCCCCATTGGCGCTCTTCTTGCAGCCTGGAAGATCCGGCAACGATGGAGCTTGTTCGCGTTGACAGCACATTGATACCACGTGTGTGTGAGAAGGTGACGCGTTCCTTCGATCGGAATAGTTTGTATTTATTTCCTCCCTTTTCTCGAACGTGCTTGCGTATGCACCCCTGACGCCTGGGGATCATTATCCTGGTCTTGTACTTAAGCTTGAACCTAAGCAGCATAGTCTTTGTGACAATCCCTAGGCGCCCGCCAAGCCTCAAATCGTTCATCTTTCATTGGGACCATCATATGGGTCGCCCGGTAAAACTATTTGTCTACGATCTTAGTCGTGGCATGGCTCGTGCCATGTCCCCTCTAACTGGAGGCCAGATTGATGGGATATGGTACGTCGGTTTGCAGTCCTTGCTCCCTGGCCACAGAATTGCAGCTTCTTACGTCTACCATCCTTCACATGGTTTCGTCGTTCTGTCAATTTGAAAAAATGTTGACTCTCAAAGGCATACGTCCGTCGTTGCCTTTGGCAAGGAAATACATTATGGACCAGGGATAGTTACCTCTGCTCCTGGCACGACATTTGTGGGTACTATCTTCCAATTCCGAAGTGAAATGGGTGGGTAGGGACCAAGGCTGACGTCGACCCATATCTCGGATAGCTTGGGTCGCCTCTTCATGTATATGATATGGGCGAGACAGAAATAGACCAGGCTACATATGATGACTATATCGATGAACTAAGGGCCACTATACAGCCGAGAAGGTGAGTTTGGGAAGCAGTTGTACCATATCGGCTAAGACGGTTGGAACGCTATTTTCTAGTATCATCTTCTAGGTACGGAAACCAATCCGAATTTCCATGAGGTTAGCTTGATTAACGGTTCCCTCAGAGTTCAACTGCAATAGCTTCACGAACGACGTGGTTGGTTTCCTCACAGGAGGGACCATCCCCGCTCACATCAGAGGTAATTGCAGATGAGATGTATTTTTCCGTAACATTATTCTTACGCTTAATTTGCGATGCAGAATTGCCTGCTCAGTTCCTTTCCACTCCCTTGGGTCAACAAATGCGCCCCATGATTGATAGCATGTATCGTTCGCGCTCACCGAGCGCCGTTGGGGTCTCACCTCCCCAGACGTACCTGCCCCCGCGCAAACTCCCTCTCCTAGTGTTGGCTCTTCGCTATTACAAAATGTTGCTGCTCGAGCCGTGTCTGGACCTGCTGCTGCAGGGACGCAACCGAGTCTATCGTCACTTAGCTCTCACCTACTTGTCTCAACAAATTTAGCATCATTTGAGTCTATATTGGAGAAGCATAGAGGCGTTATTGCACTATTTGTACAGAACTTGCCTTCTGAGAAGAAGCTAGAAGTTGCCTTCGAAGCTCTTGCCAAGGAGAAGGCCAATTTGAACAGGGTTGCTTTTGTCAGCGTTGATGCCAGTGTTGGCAATGCCAAGGACGTTATAAAGAAGTGGAATGTCGGGAACATTCCTAGCGTCCTGTGCCTTCTGAAAGGAGAGAAGGTACGTAGCCTGTTGGAGTGGTGCGGTCGTGCATTGCATTCTTACATGAATGAGGCAGATATCGGAGTCGGCTTTGCCTAGCATAGCGGAGCTCAGGGCGCCCGTCGAAGGTTTCCTGAATACAGCCTTCCCTCGTGAGTGCGAGTTCGTTCATTGATGCCGGGAAATCACATTGATTGTTATTTGGGGTCATAGCACACCCTCATAGAAGCCTTGAATTGCCTGCAACCCGAGCGATCTCCCTATCTCCTATCCTTTTCTCCCAAGTCCCTACCTCTATTGACGTTCCTATCACGCGCCTCACGTCTATAATTGATGCCAAATCTAATCGTCCGGCCGCTGTCATCAAGGCCAAATCCACTCTCACCTCCTCTTTTTCCGCCTTCCTCAAGCAACGTTTCCCTCCCGGAACGTCAGCCACGTCCAAATCACACGTCGACGTTCCCGTCACCACAAAGCAAGTGAAGGAATGGTCGGAAATGACAAGTGCGCTCGCAGACACCATTCCACCCGTTGGACTCTTCCCCCTCGTTGATCTCTGGCGTCTTGCCGTCCTTGATAACAGACTTGCGTCGACGAACGCTCCGGCGGTCTTACAAAAGAAAATTTCAGGGTACATCGATAAATCGACGAATCCTGGCTCTCTTTCTGACGTCCCTAAACCTGTATTACTCACCATCCTCCGTCTCGCTGCCAACACATTTGCCTTTCCCAACGCCGCAACAGCCTCTCGTGAGAAATCCATCGCGATTCCTGTGTTGGTCGCAGGGCTGTTGCATAGCGATTCTTCGGTACGAAGTTCCGCTGCGAGCGTTGCATTTAATATCGCGGCTGCGAGACACGCGAGTGTGAAGGATTCTGATGCGTATTGGGATGAGCTGGCGAGAAGGGAGGTGGATGGAAGTGGAGCGGAGGACGCTGAGCTGGCTTGTGCTTTGCTTGAGGCTATTGAGAGGGAGAAGGAAAGCGAGGATGTTGGTAAGTTT
Organism: Cantharellus anzutake; assembly: GCF_015039405.1. NCBI lineage: Eukaryota > Fungi > Basidiomycota > Agaricomycetes > Cantharellales > Hydnaceae > Cantharellus > Cantharellus anzutake. The sequence continues at coordinate 155,725 of NW_024067116.1, forward strand.
TTATATCTCGACTATTCGTTCCAATGCTTTTTTTTTGAATGGTTTTTACTCTGACTTAGTTCATCGGCTCGTCGCTTCCCTTGCTCTCTTGGTGTATTTGTCTCCATCTTACTCGCCGGATAGCAACGAGGTGGGCGACATGCTAGAGGTGTTGGACGCCAAGCAGAAGATTCTTTCCAAGCTTGAACCATCTGGTTTTGGTGCTGAAGATTCATCGACTGGCATCAGCAAGCAGGAAGTGCGAAAGTTGGTCGAGGAGGTTGGAGGCGCTTTATGTCCTTGAATGAGATTCAGGACGTGATGACGTATGACTGGTGTTCACAATGGCACTCCCCTGTTCTGTAAATTGGTTAGGATCGTTACGTACATGCATTCTTTGGATGGATTGACACATCGCCATGGCGTTATACTCTAATTGGTAATTTTTTCTTGTCCGCCTAGAAAAATGTCCTCAAATTTAAAAAAAAAAGAATATCAGTCCAACGGTGGTGCAACACTGAGCTCGAACAGTCCCCAAAGCGGCTTGAATCCTTACGGAGATTTGGCCATTGCGGCGGCTTTGCTTACAGTTGCTTTCGGTCTAAACTCCAGGATTATAGGACCGCCGAGGAGCTATGACGCAAACCGCGCTGGCCGAGATGACTCCGGATCGGACAACGTGGCAATGACTAAAGCCAGGTGGTAAGGCCCGAAGACCTTTGATCTTCCATCTAGCGTGAGGAGGAAGCGCTAATCCTTAGCCACGATTAGATATTTTCTGTGTCCGCTACGTAGGGCAACTACATTAGCAATATGAGTGGGCGTGCAATTCCAGAGTGCGCAGGACTTTCCCCTCAGTACACCGCACCAATTCAGGAGCCATGAACCTTATGGTCCCTGAAATAGCAAAGCTCCTACTGGTTTGAAATCGCCCAGGATCCCCAAGAGTTTAAAGGCGGTTATCAATGCTCTTTCATTATTTCCGATGAGAATGTTGTCCTGGCGCGAGGCAGTCGTTAACATGATTAATACACAGCCCTTCCGCAGTGCGCTTACAGGCTTGATATCCCTATGAACGATGGGTTGTTCGCGAGTGTGAAGATATCGGAGGCCACATGTAACATCCCGAATCTAGTGTTCATCGAAATCTTTCGTTAAAGGCTTGTCTGGGCATGTTGACGGATCGACTGACCAATGTAAATCTGTCCGCCCGTGGATTTGATCTCGAATACGTGTGATAAATCCATTTGACATCATGGCGAGACAAAGCCTGCAGTTACTGCGTTTCCTTCCTCGACGATGTATCCGTAGAGGCGAGCAACATTTTCATGGCGCAATCTCTCTCATACTTTCATTTCTCTTGCGAGATGCTGCGATAATGTTGATTGTGGACTGGGTTCCACAATGAGATATTCAGATGTCTGATACTTTTCCGCTTTGGGATCTTGAAGTGTGACTTCTGGAACCAGGAGTTTTAGGCAGACCTCATCCAAAACGTTAGGGCGGCTTACCATCATCATTGACTCCGGTCCTCCTCCATACACGTGAGTGTCCACCGTACCCCACTATGTGACTGTCGTCCTTCCCTCATCATTTCGTCTGTTAAGTTCTCACCAGGAAATCTCAAGAACTCGGATGTTTCG